>NC_092707.1:380811055-381114032 GCF_047496885.1 Scyliorhinus torazame | reverse complement strand
ACACAGAACCCAACACTCAATATACAGTATTAAACATCCCCAACAAACACCCACAGAACCCAATACTCAATATCCAGTATTAAATATCCCCAACACACACACAGAACCCAATACTCAATATCCAGTATTAAATATCCCCAACACACACACAGAACCCAACACTCAATATCCAGTATTAAATGTCCCCAACACGCACACAACCCAATACTCAATATCCAGTATTAAATATCCCCCACACACAGAACCCAATACTCAATATCCACTATTAAATATCCCCAACACACGCACAGAACCCAATACTCAATATCCAGCATTAAATATCCCCAACACACACACAGAACCCAACACTCAATATACAGTATTAAACATCCCCAACAAACACCGACAGAACCCAATACTCAATATCCAGTATTAAATATCCCCAACACACACACAGAACCCAACACTCAATATACAGTATTAAACATCCCCAACAAACACCCACAGAACCCAATACTCAATATCCAGTATTAAACATCCCCAACAAACACCCACAGAACCCAATACTCAAAGTCCAGTATTAAATATCCCCAACACACACACACAGAACTCAATACTCAATATCCAGTATTAAATATCCCCAACACGCACAGAACCCAATGCTCAATATCCAGTATTACATATCCCCAACACACACACAGAACCCAATTCTCAATATCCAGTATTAAATATCCCCAAGACACACACAGAACCCAATACTCAATATCCAGCATTAAATATCCCCAAGACACACACAGAACCCAATACTCAATATCCAGCATTAAATATCCCCAACATACACACAGAACCCAATATCCAGCATTAAATATCCCCAACACACGCACATAACACAATACTCAATATCCATTATTAAATATCCCTAACTCACACACATAGAACCCAATACTCAATATCCAGTATTAAATATCCCCAACTCACTGACAGAACCCAATACTTAATATCAAGTATTAAATATCCCCAACACACACACACAGAACCCAACACGCAATATCCAGTATTAAATGTCCTCAACACACACACACAACCCAATACTCAATATCCAGTATTAAATATCCCCAACACACACAGAACCCAATACTCAATATCCAGTATTAAATATCCCCAACACACACACACAGAACCCAACACTCAATATCCAGTATTAAATGTCCCCAACACACACACAACCCAATACTCAATATCCAGTATTAAATATCCCCCACACACAGAACCCAATACTCAATATCCACTATTAAATATCCCCAACACACGCACAGAACCCAATACTCAATATCCAGCATTAAATATCCCCAACACACACACAGAACCCAACCCTCAATATACAGTATTAAACATCCCCAACAAACACCCACAGAACCCAATACTCAATATCCAGTATTAAATATCCCCAACACACACACAGAACCCAATACTCAATATCCAGTATTAAAAATCCCCAACACACACACAGAAACCAACACTCAATATCCAGTATTAAATATCCCCAACACACACACAGAACCCAATACTCAATATCCAGTATTAAATATCCCCAACACACACACATAGAACCCAATACTCAATATCCAGTGTTAAATGTCCCCAACACACACACAGAACCCAATACTCAATAACCAGCATTAAATATCCCCAACACACACACAGAACCCAATACTCAATATCCAGTATTAAATATCCCCAACACACACACAGAACCCAATACTCAATATCCAGTATTAAATATCCTCAACACACACACACAACCCAATAATCAATATCCAGCATTAAATATCCCCAACACACACACAGAACCCAACACTCAATATACAGTATTAAATATCCCCAACACACACACAGAACCCAATTCTCAATATCCAGTATTAAACATCCCCAACACACACACAGAACCCAATACTCAATATCCAGTATTAAATATCCCCAACACACACACAGAACCCAATTCTCAATATCCAGTATTAAATATCCCCAACACACACACATAGAACCCAATACTCAATATCCAGCAATAAATATCCCCAACACACACACATAGAACCCAATACTCAATATCCAGCAATAAATATCCCCAACACACACATATAATCCAATACTCAATATCCAGTATTAAATATCCCCAACTCACTGACAGAACCCAATACTTAATATCAAGTATTATATATCCCCAACACACACACACAGAACCCAACAGGCAATATCCAGTATTAAATGTCCCCAACACACACACAACCCAATACTCAATATCCAGTTTTAAATATTCCCAACACACACAGAACCCAATACTCAATATCCAGTATTAAACATCACCAACACACACACACAGAACCCAACACTCAATATCCAGGATTAAATATCCCCAACACTAACACAACCCAATACTCAATATCCAGTATTAAATATCCCCAACTCACTGACAGAACCCAATACTTAATATCAAGTATTAAATATCCCCAGCACACACACACAGAACCCAACACTCAATATCCAGTATTAAATGTCCCCAACACACACACAACCCAATACTCAATATCCAGTATTAAATATCCCTAACACGCACAGAACCCAATACTCAATATCCAGTATTAAATATCCCCAACACACACACACAGAAACCAACACTCAATATCCAGTATTAAATGTCCCCAACACGCACACAACCCAATACTCAATATCCAGTATTAAATATCCCCCACACACAGAACCCAATACTCAATATCCACTATTAAATATCCCCAACACACGCACAGAACCCAATACTCAATATCCAGCATTAAATATCCCCAACACACACACAGAACCCAACACTCAATATACAGTATTAAACATCCCCAACAAACACCCACAGAACCCAATACTCAATATCCAGTATTAAATATCCCCAACACACACACAGAACCCAATACTCAATATCCAGTATTAAATATCCCCAACACACACACAGAACCCAACACTCAATATCCAGTATTAAATGTCCCCAACACGCACACAACCCAATACTCAATATCCAGTATTAAATATCCCCCACACACAGAACCCAATTCTCAATATCCACTATTAAATATCCCCAACACACGCACAGAACCCAATACTCAATATCCAGCATTAAATAACCCCAACACACACACAGAACCCAACACTCAATATACAGTATTAAACATCCCCAACAAACACCCACAGAACCCAATACTCAATATCCAGTATTAAATATCCCCAACACACACACAGAACCCAACACTCAATATACAGTATTAAACATCCCCAACAAACACCCACAGAACCCAATACTCAATATCCAGTATTAAACATCCCCAACAAACACCCACAGAACCCAATACTCAATGTCCAGTATTAAATATCCCCAACACACACACACAGAACCCAATACTCAATATCCAGTATTAAATATCCCCAACACGCACAGAACCCAATGCTCAATATCCAGTATTACATATCCCCAACACACACACAGAACCCAATTCTCAATATCCAGTATTAAATATCCCCAAGACACACACAGAACCCAATACTCAATATCCAGCATTAAATATCCCCAAGACACACACAGAACCCAATACTCAATATCCAGCATTAAATATCCCCAACACACACACAGAACCCAATATCCAGCATTAAATATCCCCAACACATGCACATAACACAATACTCAATATCCATTATTAAATATCCCTAACTCACACACATAGAACCCAATACTCAATATCCAGTATTAAATATCCCCAACACACACACATAGAACCCAATACTCAATATCCAGCAATAAATATCCCCAACACAAACATAGAACCCAATACTCAATATCCAGTATTAAATATCCCCAACTCACTGACAGAACCCAATACTCAACATCCAGTATTAAATATCCCCAACACACAAACACAGAACCCAACACTCAATATCCAGTATTAAATATCTCCAACACACACAGAACCCAATACTCAATATCCAGTATTAAATATCCCCAACACACACAGAACCCAATACTCAATATCCAGTATTAAATATCCCCCACACACAGAACCCAATACTCAATATCCAGTATTAAATATCTCCAACACACACACAGAACCCAATACTCAATATCCACTACTCAATATCCCCAACACACGCACAGAACCCAATACTCAATATCCAGCATTAAATATCCCCAACACACACACAGAACCCAATACTCAATATCCAGTATTAAATATCCTCAACACACACACACAACCCAATTCTCAATATCCAGTATTAAATATCCCCAACACACACATAACCCAATACTCAATATCCAGTATTAGATATCCCCAACACACACACAGAACCCAATACTCAATATCCAGCATTAAATATCCCCAACACACACACAGAACCCAATATCCAGCATTAAATATCCCCAACACACGCACATAACACAATACTCAATATCCAGTATTAAATATCCCCAACACACACACAGAACCCAATACTCAATATCCAGTATTAAATATCCTCAACACACACACACAACCCAATTCTCAATATCCAGTGTTAAATATCCCCAACACACACACAGAACCCAATACTCAATATCCACTATTAAATATCCCCAACACACACACACAGAACCCAATACTCAATATCCAGCATTAAATATCCCCAACACACACACAGAACCCAATACTCAATATCCAGTATTAAATATCACCAACACACACACAGAACCCAATTCTCAATATTCAGTATTAAATATCCCCATCACACACACAGAACCCAATGCTCAATATCCAGCATTAAATATCCCCAACACACAGACAGAACCCAATCCTCAATGTCCAGTATTAAATATCCCCAACACACACACACAGAACCCAATGCTCAATATCCAGTATTACATATCCCCAACACACACACAGAACCCAATTCTCAATATCCAGTATTAAATATCCCCAACACACACACAGAACACAATATCAAGTATTAAATATCCTCAACACACACACAGAACCCAATACTGAATATCCAGCAATAAATATCCCCAACACACATATAGAACCCAATACTCAATATCCAGTATTAAATATCCCCAACACACACACAGAACCCAATTCTCAATATCCAGTATTAAATATCCCCAACACACACACATAGAACCCAATACTCAATATCCAGCAATAAATATCCCCAACACACACATAGAACCCAATACTCAATATCCAGTATTAATTATCCCCAACGCACTGACAGAACCCAACACTCAATATCCAGTATTAAATATCCCCAACACACACACACAGAACCCAAGACTCAATATCCAGTATTAAATATCCCCAACACACACACACAGAACCCAATACTCAATATCCAGTATTAAATATCCCCAACACACACACACAGAACCCAACACTCAATATCCAGTATTAAATATCCCCAACACACACAGAACCCTATTCTCAATATCCAGTATTAAACATCCCCAACACACACACAGAAACCAATACTCAATATCCTGTATTAAATATCCCCAACACACACACAGAACCCAATTCTCAATATCCAGTATTAAATATCCCCAACACACACACATAGAACCCAATACTCAATATCCAGCAATAAATATCCCCAACACACACACATAGAACCCAATACTCAATATCCAGCAATAAATATCCCCAACACACACATAGAATCCAATACTCAATATCCAGTATTAAATATCCCCAACTCACTGACAGAACACAATACTTAATATCAAGTAATAAATATCCCCAACACACACACACAGAACCCAACACTCAATATCCAGTATTAAATGTCCCCAACACACACACAACCCAATACTCAATATCCAGTATTAAATATCCCCAACACACACAGAACCCAATACTCAATATCCAGTATTAAATATCCCCAACACACACACACAGAACCCAACACTCAATATCCAGTATTAAATGTCCCCAACACACACACAACCCAATACTCAATATCCAGTATTAAATATCCCCCACACACAGAACCCAATACTCAATATCCACTATTAAATATCCCCAACACACGCACAGAACCCAATACTCAATAACCAGCATTAAATATCCCCAACACACACACAGAACCCAACACTCAATATACAGTATTAAACATCCCCAACAAACACCCACAGAACCCAATACTCAATATCCAGTATTAAATATCCCCAACACACACACTGAACCCAATACTCAATATCCAGTATTAAATATCCCCAACACACACACAGAAACCAACACTCAATATCCAGTATTAAATATCCCAGATACACACACAGAACCCAATACTCAATGTCCAGTATTAAATATCCCCAACACACACACACAGAACCCAATACTCAGCATCCAGTATTAAATATCCCCAACACGCACAGAACCCAATGCTCAATATCCAGTATTACATATCCCCAACACACACACAGAACCCAATTCTCAATATCCAGCATTAAATATCCCCAAGACACACACAGAACCCAATGCTCAATATACAGTATTAAATATCCCCCACACACAGAACCCAATACTCAATATCCAGGATTGAATATCCCCAAGACACACACAGAACCCAATACTCAATATCCAGTATTAAATATCCCCCACACACAGAACCCAATACTCAATATCCAGCATTAAATATCCCCAAGACACACACAGAACCCAATACTCAATATCCAGTATTAAATATCCCCCACACACAGAACCCAATACTCAATATCCAGTATTAAATATCTCCAACACACACATTGAACCCAATACTCAATATACAGTATTAAATATCCCCAACACACACACAGAACCCAATTCTCAATATCCAGTATTAAACATCCCCAACACACACACAGAACCCAATACTCAATATCCAGTATTAAATATCCCCAACACACACACAGAACCCAATTCTCAATATCCAGTATTAAATATCCCCAACACACACATAACCCAATACTCAATAACCACTATTTGATATCCCCAACACACACACAGAACCCAATACTCAATATCCAGCATTAAATATCCCCAACACACACACAGAACCCAATATCCAGCATTAAATATCCCCAACACACGCACATAACACAATACTCAATATCCAGTATTAAATATCCCCAACACACACACAGAACCCAATACTCAATATCCAGTATTAAATATCCTCAACACACACACACAACCCAATTCTCAATATCCAGTGTTAAATATCCCCAACACACACACAGAACCCAATACTCAATATCCAGTATTAAATATCCCCAACACACACACACAGAACCCAATACTCAATATCCAGCATTAAATATCCCCAACACACACACAGAACCCAATACTCAATATCCAGTATTAAATATCACCAACACACACACAGAACCCAATTCTCAATATTCAGTATTAAATATCCCCAACACACACACAGAACCCAATGCTCAATATCCAGCATTAAATATCCCCAACACACAGACAGAACCCAATCCTCAATGTCCAGTATTAAATATCCCCAACACACACACACAGAACCCAATGCTCAATATCCAGTATTACATATCCCCAACACACACACAGAACCCAATTCTCAATATCCAGTATTAAATATCCCCAACACACACACAGAACACAATATCAAGTATTAAATATCCTCAACACACACACAGAACCCAATACTCAATATCCAGCAATAAATATCCCCAACACACATATAGAACCCAATACTCAATATCCAGTATTAAATATCCCCAACACACACACAGAACCCAATTCTCAATATCCAGTATTAAATATCCCCAACACACACACATAGAACCCAATACTCAATATCCAGCAATAAATATCCGCAACACACACATAGAACCCAATACTCAATATCCAGTATTAAATATCCCCAACGCACTGACAGAACCCAACACTCAATATCCAGTATTAAATATCCCCAACACACACACACAGAACCCAAGACTCAATATCCAGTATTAAATATCCCCAACGCACACACACAGAACCCAATACTCAATATCCAGTATTAAATATCCCCAACACACACACACAGAACCCAACACTCAATATCCAGTATTAAATATCCCCAACACACACAGAACCCTATTCTCAATATCCAGTATTAAACATCCCCAACACACACACAGAACCCAATACTCAATATCCAGTATTAAATATCCCCAACACACACACAGAACCCAATTCTCAATATCCAGTATTAAATATCCCCAACACACACACATAGAACCCAATACTCAATATCCAGCAATAAATATCCCCAACACACACACACAGAACCCAACACTCAATATCCAGTATTAAATGTCCCCAACACACACACAACCCAATACTCAATATCCAGTATTAAATATCCCCAACACACACAGAACCCAATACTCAATATCCAGTATTAAGTATCCCCAACAAACACACACAGAACCCAACACTCAATATCCAATATTAAATGTCCCCAACACACACACAACCCAATACTCAATATCCAGTATTAAATATCCCCAACTCACTGACAGAACCCAAGACTTAATATCAAGTATTAAATATCCCCAACACACACACACAGAACCCAACACTCAATATCCAGTATTAAATGTCCCCAACACACACACAACCCAATACTCAATATCCAGTATTAAATATCCCCAACACACACAGAACCCAATACTCAATATCCAGTATTAAATATCCCCAACACACACACACAGAATCCAACACTCAATATCCAGTATTAAATGTCCCCAACACACACACAACCCAATACTCAATATCCAGTATTAAATATCCCCCACACACAGAACCCAATACTCAATATCCACTATTAAATATCCCCAACACACGCACAGAACCCAATACTCAATATCCAGCATTAAATATCCCCAACACACACGCAGAACCCAACACTCAATATACAGTATTAAACATCCCCAACAAACACCCACAGAACCCAATACTCAATATCCAGTATTAAATATCCCCAACACACACACAGAACCCAATACTCAATATCCAGTATTAAATATCCCCAACACTCACACAGAAACCAACACTCAATATCCAGTATTAAATATCCCAGATACACACACAGAACCCAATACTCAATGTCCAGTATTAAATATCCCCAACACACACACACAGAACCCAATACTCAATATCCAGTATTAAATATCCCCAACACGCACAGAACCCAATGCTCAATATCCAGTATTACATATCCCCAACACACACACAGAACCCAATTCTCAATATCCAGCATTAAATATCCCCAAGACACACACAGAACCCAATGCTCAATATACAGTATTAATTATCCCCCATACACAGAACCCAATACTCAATATCCAGTATTAAATATCCCCAAGACACACACAGAACCCAATACTCAATATCCAGTATTAAATATCCCCCACACACAGAACCCAATACTCAATATCCAGCATTAAATATCCCCAAGACACACACAGAACCCAATACTCAATATCCAGTATTAAATATCCCCACACACAGAACCCAATACTCAATATCCAGTATTAAATATCTCCAACACACACATTGAACCCAATACTCAATATACAGTATTAAATATCCCCAACACACACACAGAACCCAATTCTCAATATCGAGTATTAAACATCCCCAACACACACACAGAACCCAATACTCAATATCCAGTATTAAATATCCCCAATACACACACAGAACCCAATTCTCAATATCCAGTATTAAATATCCCCAACACACACACATAGAATCCAGTACTCAATATCCAGCAATAAATATCCCCAACACACACACATAGAACCCAATACTCAATATCCAGCAATAAATATCCCCAACACACACATAGAATCCAATACTCACTATCCAGTATGAAATATCCACAACTCACTGACAGAACCCAATACTTAATATCAAGTATTAAATATCCCCAACACACACACACAGAACCCAACACTCAATATCCAGTATTAAATGTCCCAAACACACACACAACCCAATACTCAATATCCAGTATTAAATATGCCCAACACACACAGAAGCCAATACTCAATATCCAGTATTAAATATCCCCAACACACACACACAGAACCCAACACTCAATATCCAGTACTAAATGTCCCCAACACACACACAACCCAATACTCAATATCCAGTATTAAATATCCCCAACTCACTGACAGAACCCAATACTTAATATCAAGTATTAAATATCCCCAACACACACACACAGAACCCAACACTCAATATCCAGTATTAAATGTCCCCAACACACACAGAACCCAATACTCAATATCCAGTATTAAATATCCCCAACACACACAGAACCCAATACTCAATATCCAGTATTAAATAGCCCCAACACACACACACAGAACCCAACACTCAATATCCAGTATTAAATGTCCCCAACACACACACAACCCAATACTCAATATCCAGTATTAAATATCCCCCACACACTGAACCCAATACTCAATATCCACTATTAAATATCCCCAACACACGCACAGAACCCAATACTCAATATCCAGCATTAAATATCCCCAACACACACACAGAACCCAACACTCAATATACAGTATTAAACATCCCCAACAAACACCCACAGAACCCAATACTCAATATCCAGTATTAAATATCCCCAACACACACACAGAACCCAAAACTCAATATCCAGTATTAAATATCCCCAACACACACATAGAAACCGACACTCAATATCCAGTATTAAATGTCCCCAACACACACACAGAACCCAATACTCAATATCCAGTATTAAATATCCCCAACACACACACATAGAACCCAATACTCAATATCCAGTGTTAAATGTCCCCAACACACACACAGAACCCAATACTCAATATCCAGCATTAAATATCCCCAACACACAACACAGATCCCAATACTCAATATCCAGTATTAAATATCCCCAACACACACACAGAACCCAATACTCAATATCCAGTATTAAATATCCTCAACACACACACACAACCCAATCCTCAATATCCAGCATTAAATATCCCCAACACACACACAGAACCCAACACTCAATATACAGTATTAAATATCCCCAACACACACACAGAACCCAATTCTCAATATCCAGTATTAAACATCCCCAACACACACACAGAACCCAATACTCAATATCCAGTATTAAATATCCCCAACACACACACAACCCAATACTCAATATCCAGTATTAAGTATCCCCAACAAACACACACAGAACCCAACACTCAATATCCAGTATTAAATGTCCCCAACACACACACAACCCAATACTCAATATCCAGTATTAAATATCCCCAACTCACTGACAGAACCCAATACTTAATATCAAGTATTAAATATCCCCAACACACACACACAGAACCCAACACTCAATATCCAGTATTAAATGTCCCCAACACACACACAACCCAATACTCAATATCCAGTATTAAATATCCCCAACCCACACAGAACCCAATACTCAATATCCAGTATTAAATATCCCCAACACACACACACAGAACCCAACACTCAATATCCAGTATTAAATGTCCCCAACACACACACAACCCAATACTCAATATCCAGTATTAAATATCCCCCACACACAGAACCCAATACTCAATATCCAGTATTAAATATCCCCAACACACACAGAACCCTATTCTCAATATCCAGTATTAAATATCCCCAACACACACACACAGAACCCAACACTCAATATCCAGTATTAAATATCCCCAACACACACAGAACCCTATTCTCAATATCCAGTATTAAACATCCCCAACACACACACAGGACCCAATACTCAATATCCAGTATTAAATATCCCCAACACACACACAGAACCCAATTCTCAATATCCAGTATTAAATATCCCCAACACACACACATAGAACCCAATACTCAATATCCAGCAATAAATATCCCCAACACACACACACAGAACCCAACACTCAATATCCAGTATTAAATGTCCCCAACACACACACAACCCAATACTCAATATCCAGTATTAAATATCCCCAACACACACAGAACCCAATACTCAATATCCAGTATTAAGTATCCCCAACAAACACACACAGAACCCAACACTCAATATCCAATATTAAATGTCCCCAACACACACACAACCCAATACTCAATATCCAGTATTAAATATCCCCAACTCACTGACAGAACCCAAGACTTAATATCAAGTATTAAATATCCCCAACACACACACACAGAACCCAACACTCAATATCCAGTATTAAATGTCCCCAACACACACACAACCCAATACTCAATATCCAGTATTAAATATCCCCAACACACACAGAACCCAATACTCAATATCCAGTATTAAATATCCCCAACACACACACACAGAACCCAACACTCAATATCCAGTATTAAATGTCCCCAACACACACACAACCCAATACTCAATATCCAGTATTAAATATCCCCCACACACAGAACCCAATACTCAATATCCACTATTAAATATCCCCAACACACGCACAGAACCCAATACTCAATATCCAGCATTAAATATCCCCAACACACACGCAGAACCCAACACTCAATATACAGTATTAAACATCCCCAACAAACACCCACAGAACCCAATACTCAATATCCAGTATTAAATATCCCCAACACACACACAGAACCCAATACTCAATATCCAGTATTAAATATCCCCAACACTCACACAGAAACCAACACTCAATATCCAGTATTAAATATCCCAGATACACACACAGAACCCAATACTCAATGTCCAGTATTAAATATCCCCAACACACACACACAGAACCCAATACTCAATATCCAGTATTAAATATCCCCAACACGCACAGAACCCAATGCTCAATATCCAGTATTACATATCCCCAACACACACACAGAACCCAATTCTCAATATCCAGCATTAAATATCCCCAAGACACACACAGAACCCAATGCTCAATATACAGTATTAATTATCCCCCATACACAGAACCCAATACTCAATATCCAGTATTAAATATCCCCAAGACACACACAGAACCCAATACTCAATATCCAGTATTAAATATCCCCCACACACAGAACCCAATACTCAATATCCAGCATTAAATATCCCCAAGACACACACAGAACCCAATACTCAATATCCAGTATTAAATATCCCCCACACACAGAACCCAATACTCAATATCCAGTATTAAATATCTCCAACACACACATTGAACCCAATACTCAATATACAGTATTAAATATCCCCAACACACACACAGAACCCAATTCTCAATATCCAGTATTAAACATCCCCAACACACACACAGAACCCAATACTCAATATCCAGTATTAAATATCCCCAATACACACACAGAACCCAATTCTCAATATCCAGTATTAAATATCCCCAACACACACACATAGAATCCAGTACTCAATATCCAGCAATAAATATCCCCAACACACACACATAGAACCCAATACTCAATATCCAGCAATAAATATCCCCAACACACACATAGAATCCAATACTCAATATCCAGTATGAAATATCCACAACTCACTGACAGAACCCAATACTTAATATCAAGTATTAAATATCCCCAACACACACACACAGAACCCAACACTCAATATCCAGTATTAAATGTCCCAAACACACACACAACCCAATACTCAATATCCAGTATTAAATATGCCCAACACACACAGAACCCAATACTCAATATCCAGTATTAAATATCCCCAACACACACACACAGAACCCAACACTCAATATCCAGTACTAAATGTCCCCAACACACACACAACCCAATACTCAATATCCAGTATTAAATATCCCCAACTCACTGACAGAACCCAATACTTAATATCAAGTATTAAATATCCCCAACACACACACACAGAACCCAACACTCAATATCCAGTATTAAATGTCCCCAACACACACAGAACCCAATACTCAATATCCAGTATTAAATATCCCCAACACACACAGAACCCAATACTCAATATCCAGTATTAAATATCCCCAACACACACACACAGAACCCAACACTCAATATCCAGTATTAAATGTCCCCAACACACACACAACCCAATACTCAATATCCAGTATTAAATATCCCCCACACACTGAACCCAATACTCAATATCCACTATTAAATATGCCCAACACACGCACAGAACCCAATACTCAATATCCAGCATTAAATATCCCCAACACACACACAGAACCCAACACTCAATATACAGTATTAAACATCCCCAACAAACACCCACAGAACCCAATACTCAATATCCAGTATTAAATATCCCCAACACACACACAGAACCCAAAACTCAATATCCAGTATTAAATATCCCCAACACACACATAGAAACCGACACTCAATATCCAGTATTAAATGTCCCCAACACACACACAGAACCCAATACTCAATATCCAGTATTAAATATCCCCAACACACACACATAGAACCCAATACTCAATATCCAGTGTTAAATGTCCCCAACACACACACAGAACCCAATACTCAATATCCAGCATTAAATATCCCCAACACACAACACAGATCCCAATACTCAATATCCAGTATTAAATATCCCCAACACACACACAGAACCCAATACTCAATATCCAGTATTAAATATCCTCAACACACACACACAACCCAATCCTCAATATCCAGCATTAAATATCCCCAACACACACACAGAACCCAACACTCAATATACAGTATTAAATATCCCCAACACACACACAGAACCCAATTCTCAATATCCAGTATTAAACATCCCCAACACACACACAGAACCCAATACTCAATATCCAGTATTAAATATCCCCAACACACACACAACCCAATACTCAATATCCAGTATTAAATATCCCCAACACACACAGAACCCAATACTCAATATCCAGTATTAAGTATCCCCAACAAACACACACAGAACCCAACACTCAATATCCAGTATTAAATGTCCCCAACACACACACAACCCAATACTCAATATCCAGTATTAAATATCCCCAACTCACTGACAGAACCCAATACTTAATATCAAGTATTAAATATCCCCAACACACACACACAGAACCCAACACTCAATATCCAGTATTAAATGTCCCCAACACACACACAACCCAATACTCAATATCCAGTATTAAATATCCCCAACCCACACAGAACCCAATACTCAATATCCAGTATTAAATATCCCCAACACACACACACAGAACCCAACACTCAATATCCAGTATTAAATGTCCCCAACACACACACAACCCAATACTCAATATCCAGTATTAAATATCCCCCACACACAGAACCCAATACTCAATATCCACTATTAAATATCCCCAACACACGCACAGAACCCAATACTCAATATCCAGCATTAAATATCCCCAACACACACACAGAACCCAACACTCAATATACAGTATTAAACATCCCCAACAAACACCCATAGAACCCAATACTCAATATCCAGTATTAAATATCCACAACACACACACAGAACCCAATACTCAATATCCAGTATTAAATATCCCCAACACACACACAGAAACCAACACTCAATATCCAGTATTAAATATCCCCAACACACACACAGAACCCAATTCTCAATATCCAGCATTAAATATCCCCAAGACACACACAGAACCCAATGCTCAATATACAGTATTAAATATCCCCCACACACAGAACCCAATACTCAATATCCAGTATTAAATATCCCCAAGACACACACAGAACCCAATACTCAATATCCAGTATTAAATATCCCCCACACACAGAACCCAATACTCAATATCCAGCATTAAATATCCCCAAGACACACACAGAACCCAATACTCAATATCCAGTATTAAATATCCCCCACACACAGAACCCAATACTCAATATCCAGTATTAAATATCTCCAACACACACATTGAACCCAATACTCAATATACAGTATTAAATATCCCCAACACACACACAGAACCCAATTCTCAATATTCAGTATTAAACATCCCCAACACACACACAGAACCCAATACTCAATATCCAGTATTAAATATCCCCAACACACACACAGAACCCAATTCTCAATATCCAGTATTAAATATCCCCAACACACACACATAAAACCCAATACTCAATATCCAGCAATAAATATCCCGAACACACACACATAGAACCCAATACTCAATATCCAGCAATAAATATCCCCAACACACACATAGAATCCAATACTCAATATCCAGTATGAAATATCCCCAACTCACTGACAGAACCCAATACTTAATATCAAGTATTAAATATCCCCAACACACACACACAGAACCCAACACTCAATATCCAGTATTAAATGTCCCCAACACACACACAACCCAATACTCAATATCCAGTATTAAATATGCCCAACACACACAGAACCCAATACTCAATATCGAGTATTAAATATCCCCAACACACACACACAGAACCCAACACTCAATATCCAGTACTAAATGTCCCCAACACACATACAACCCAATACTCAATATCCAGTATTATATATCCCCAACACACACAGAACCCAATACTCAATATCCAGTATTAAATATCCCCAACACACACACACAGAACCCAACACTCAATATCCAGTATTAAATGTCCCCAACACACACACAACCCAATACTCAATATCCAGTATTAAATATCCCCCACACACAGAACCCAATACTCAATATCCACTATTAAATATCCCCAACACACGCACAGAACCCAATACTCAATATCCAGCATTAAATATCCCCAACACACACACAGAACCCAACACTCAATATACAGTATTAAACATCCCCAACAAACACCCACAGAACCCAATACTCAATATCCAGTATTAAATATCCCCAACACACACACAGAACCCAATACTCAATATCCAGTATTAAATATCCCCAACACACACATAGAAACCGACACTCAATATCCAGTATTAAATGTCCCCAACACACACACAGAACCCAATACTCAATATCCAGTATTAAATATCCCCAACACACACACATAGAACCCAATACTCAATATCCAGTGTTAAATGTCCCCAACACACACACAGAACCCAATACTCAATAACCAGCATTAAATATCCCCAACACACACACAGAACCCAATACTCAATATCCAGTATTAAATATCCCCAACACACACACAGAAACCAATACTCAATATCCAGTATTAAATATCCACAACACACACACACAACCCAATACTCAATATCCAGCATTAAATATCCCCAACACACACACAGAACCCAACACTCAATATAGAGTATTAAATATCCCCAACACACACACAGAACCCAATTCTCAATATCCAGTATTAAACATCCCCAACACACACACAGAACCCAATACTCAATATCCAGTATTAAATATCCCCAACACACACAGAACCCAATTCTCAATATCCAGTATTAAATATCCCCAACACACACACATAGAACACAATATTCAATATCCAGCAATAAATATCCCCAACACACACACATAGAACCCAATACTCAATATCCAGCAATAAATATCCCCAACACACACATAGAATCCAATACTCAATATCCAGTATTAAAAATCCCCAACTCACTGACAGAACCCAATACTTAATATCAAGTATTAAATATCCCCAACACACACACACAGAACCCAACACTCAATATCCAGTATTAAATGTCCCCAACACACACACAACCCAATACTCAATATCCAGTATTAAATATCCCCAACACACACACAACCCAATACTCAATATCCAGTATTAAATATCCCCAACTCACTGACAGAACCCGATACTTAATATCAAGTATTAAATATCCCCAACACACACACACAGAACCCAACACTCAATATCCAGTATTAAATGTCCCCAACACACACACAACCCAATACTCAATATCCAGTATTAAATATCCCCAACACACACAGAACCCAATACTCAATATCCAGTATTAAATATCCCGAACACACACACACAGAACCCAACACTCAATATCCAGTATTAAATGTCCCCAACACACACACAACCCAATACTCAATATCCAGTATGAAATATCCCCCACACACAGAACCCAATACTCAATATCCACTATTAAAAATCCCCAACACACGCACAGAACCCAATACTCAATATCCAGCATTAAATGTCCCCAACACACACATAGAACCCAATACTCAATATCCAGTGTTAAATGTCCCCAACACACACACAGAACCCAATACTCAATAACCAGCATTAAATATCCCCAACACACACACAGAACCCAATACTCAATATCCAGTATTAAATATCCCCAACACACACACAGAACCCAATACTCAATATCCAGTATTAAATATGCTCAACACACACACAGAACCCAATACTCAATATACAGTATTAAATATCCCCAACACACACATAACCCAATACTCAATATCCAGTATTAGATATCCCCAACACACACACAGAACCCAATACTCAATATCCAGCATTAAATATCCCCAACACACACACAGAAACCAACACTGAATATCCAGTATTAAATATCCCCAACACACACACAGAACCCAATACTCAATATCCAGTATTAAATATCCCCAACTCACACACATAGAACCCAATACTCAATATCCAGTATTAAATATCCCCAACATGCACACATAGAACCCAATACTCAATATCCAGCAATAAATATCCCCAACACGCACATAGAACCAAATACTCAATATCCACTATTAAATATCCCCAACACACGCACAGAACCCAATACTCAATATCCAGTATTAAATATCCCCAACACACACACAGAACCCAATACTCTATATCCAGTATTAAATATCCCCAACACACACACAGAACCCAATGCTCAATATCCAGCATTAAATATCCCCAACACACAGAGAACCCAACACTCAATATCCAGTATTAAATATCACCAACACACACAGAACCCAATAATCAATATCCAGTATTAAATATCCCCCACACACAGAACCCAATACTCAATATCCACTATTAAATATCCCCAACACACGCATAGAACCCAATACTCAATATCCAGCATTAAATATCCCCAACACACACACAGAACCCAACACTCAATATACAGTATTAAACATCCCCAACAAACACCCACAGAACCCAATACTCAAAATCCAGTATTAAATCTCCCCAACACACACACACAGAACCCAACACTCAATATCCAGTATTAAATATCACCAACACACACAGAACCCAATAATCAATATCCAGTATTAAATATCCCCCACACACAGAACCCAATACTCAATATCCACTATTAAATATCCCCAACACACACATAGAACACAATATTCAATATCCAGCATTAAATATCCCCAACACACAGAGAACCCAATACTCAATATCCAGTATTAAATCTCCCCAACACACACACACAGAACCCAACACTCAATATCCAGTATTAAATATCACCAACACACACAGAACCCAATAATCAATATCCAGTATTAAATATCCCCCACACACAGAACCCAATACTCAATATCCACTATTAAATATCCCCAACACACACATAGAACACAATATTCAATATCCAGCAATAAATATCCCCAACACACACACATAGAACCCAATACTCAATATCCAGCAATAAATATCCCCAACACACACATAGAATCCAATACTCAATATCCAGTATTAGAAATCCCCAACTCACTGACAGAACACAATACTTAATATCAAGTATTAAATATCACCAACACACACACACAGAACCCAACACTCAATATCCAGTATTAAATGTCCCCAACACACACACAACCCAATACTCAATATCCAGTATTACATATCCCCAACACACACACAACCCAATACTCAATATCCAGTATTAAATATCCCCAACTCACTGACAGAACCCGATACTTAATATCAAGTATTAAATATCCCCAACACACACACACAGAACCCAACACTCAATATCCAGTATTAAATGTCCCCAACACACACACAACCCAATACTCAATATCCAGTATTAAATATCCCCAACACACACAGAACCCAATACTCAATATCCAGTATTAAATATCCCGAACACACACACACACAGAACCCAACACTCAATATCCAGTATTAAATGTCCCCAACACACACACAACCCAATACTCAATATCCAGTATTAAATATCCCCCACACACAGAACCCAATACTCAATATCCACTATTAAAAATCCCCAACACACGCACAGAACCCAATACTCAATATCCAGCATTAAATATCCCCAACACACACATAGAAGCCAATACTCAATATCCAGTGTTAAATGTCCCCAACACACACACAGAACCCAATACTCAATAACCAGCATTAAATATCCCCAACACACACACAGAACCCAATACTCAATATCCAGGATTAAATATCCCCAACACACACACAGAACCCAATACTCAATATCCAGTATTAAATATCCTCAACACACACACAGAACCCAATACTCAATATACAGTATTAAATATCCCCAACACACACATAACCCAATACTCAATATCCAGTATTAGATATCCCCAACACACACACAGAACCCAATACTCAATATCCAGCATTAAATATCCCCAACACACACACAGAAACCAACACTGAATATCCAGTATTAAATATCCCCAACACACACACAGAACCCAATACTCAATATCCAGTATTAAATATCCCCAACTCACACACATAGAACCCAATACTCAATATCCAGTATTAAATATCCCCAACACGCACACATAGAACCCAATACTCAATATCCAGCAATAAATATCCCCAACACGCACATAGAACCAAATACTCAATATCCACTATTAAATATCCCCAACACACGCACAGAACCCAATACTCAATATCCAGTATTAAATATCCCCAACACACACACAGAACCCAATACTCTATATCCAGTATTAAATATCCCCAACACACACACAGAACCCAATGCTCAATATCCAGTATTAAATATCCCCAACACACACACATAGAACACAATATTCAATATCCAGCAATAAATATCCCCAACACACACACATAGAACCCAATACTCAATATCCAGCAATAAATATCCCCAACACACACATAGAATCCAATACTCAATATCCAGTATTAAAAATCCCCAACTCACTGACAGAACCCAATACTTAATATCAAGTATTAAATATCCCCAACACACACACACAGAACCCAACACTCAATATCCAGTATTAAATGTCCCCAACACACACACAACCCAATACTCAATATCCAGTATTAAATATCCCCAACACACACACAACCCAATACTCAATATCCAGTATTAAATATCCCCAACTCACTGACAGAACCCGATACTTAATATCAAGTATTAAATATCCCCAACACACACACACAGAACCCAACACTCAATATCCAGTATTAAATGTCCCCAACACACACACAACCCAATACTCAATATCCAGTATTAAATATCCCCAACACACACAGAACCCAATACTCAATATCCAGTATTAAATATCCCGAACACACACACACAGAACCCAACACTCAATATCCAGTATTAAATGTCCCCAACACACACACAACCCAATACTCAATATCCAGTATTAAATATCCCCCACACACAGAACCCAATACTCAATATCCACTATTAAAAATCCCCAACACACGCACAGAACCCAATACTCAATATCCAGCATTAAATATCCCCAACACACACATAGAACCCAATACTCAATATCCAGTGTTAAATGTCCCCAACACACACACAGAACCCAATACTCAATAACCAGCATTAAATATCCCCAACACACACACAGAACCCAATACTCAATATCCAGTATTAAATATCCCCAACACACACACAGAACCCAATACTCAATATCCAGTATTAAATATCCTCAACACACACACAGAACCCAATTCTCAATATACAGTATTAAATATCCCCAACACACACATAACCCAATACTCAATATCCAGTATTAGATATCCCCAACACACACACAGAACCCAATACTCAATATCCAGCATTAAATATCCCCAACACACACACAGAAACCAACACTGAATATCCAGTATTAAATATCCCCAACACACACACAGAACCCAATACTCAATATCCAGTATTAAATATCCCCAACTCACACACATAGAACCCAATACTCAATATCCAGTATTAAATATCCCCAACATGCACACATAGAACCCAATACTCAATATCCAGCAATAAATATCCCCAACACGCACATAGAACCAAATACTCAATATCCACTATTAAATATCCCCAACACACGCACAGAACCCAATACTCAATATCCAGTATTAAATATCCCCAACACACACACAGAACCCAATACTCTATATCCAGTATTAAATATCCCCAACACACACACAGAACCCAATGCTCAATATCCAGCATTAAATATCCCCAACACACAGAGAACCCAATACTCAATATCCAGTATTAAATCTCCCCAACACACACACACAGAACCCAACACTCAATATCCAGTATTAAATATCACCAACACACACAGAACCCAATAATCAATATCCAGTATTAAATATCCCCCACACACAGAACCCAATACTCAATATCCACTATTAAATATCCCCAACACACGCATAGAACCCAATACTCAATATCCAGCATTAAATATCCCCAACACACACACAGAACCCAACACTCAATATACAGTATTAAACAGCCCCAACAAACACCCACAGAACCCAATACTCAAAATCCAGTATTAAATCTCCCCAACACACACACACAGAACCCAACACTCAATATCCAGTATTAAATATCACCAACGCACACAGAACCCAATAATCAATATCCAGTATTAAATATCCCCCACACACAGAACCCAATACTCAATATCCACTATTAAATATCCCCAACACACACATAGAACACAATATTCAATATCCAGCATTAAATATCCCCAACACACAGAGAACCCAATACTCAATATCCAGTATTAAATCTCCCCAACACACACACACAGAACCCAACACTCAATATCCAGTATTAAATATCACCAACACACACAGAACCCAATAATCAATATCCAGTATTAAATATCCCCCACACACAGAACCCAATACTCAATATCCACTATTAAATATCCCCAACACACACATAGAACACAATATTCAATATCCAGCAATAAATATCCCCAACACACACACATAGAACCCAATACTCAATATCCAGCAATAAATATCCCCAACACACACATAGAATCCAATACTCAATATCCAGTATTAGAAATCCCCAACTCACTGACAGAACCCAATACTTAATATCAAGTATTAAATATCACCAACACACACACACAGAACCCAACACTCAATATCCAGTATTAAATGTCCCCAACACACACACAACCCAATACTCAATATCCAGTATTAAATATCCCCAACACACACACAACCCAATACTCAATATCCAGTATTAAATATCCCCAACTCACTGACAGAACCCGATACTTAATATCAAGTATTAAATATCCCCAACACACACACACAGAACCCAACACTCAATATCCAGTATTAAATGTCCCCAACACACACACAACCCAATACTCAATATCCAGTATTAAATATCCCCAACACACACAGAACCCAATACTCAATATCCAGTATTAAATATCCCGAACACACACACACATAACCCAACACTCAATATCCAGTATTAAATGTCCCCAACACACACACAACCCAATACTCAATATCCAGTATTAAATATCCCCCACACACAGAACCCAATACTCAATATCCACTATTAAAAATCCCCAACACACGCACAGAACCCAATACTCAATATCCAGCATTAAATATCCCCAACACACACATAGAAGCCAATACTCAATATCCAGTGTTAAATGTCCCCAACACACACACAGAACCCAATACTCAATAACCAGCATTAAATATCCCCAACACACACACAGAACCCAATACTCAATATCCAGGATTAAATATCCCCAACACACACACAGAACCCAATACTCAATATCCAGTATTAAATATCCTCAACACACACACAGAACCCAATACTCAATATACAGTATTAAATATCCCCAACACACACATAACCCAATACTCAATATCCAGTATTAGATATCCCCAACACACACACAGAACCCAATACTCAATATCCAGCATTAAATATCCCCAACACACACACAGAAACCAACACTGAATATCCAGTATTAAATATCCCCAACACACACACAGAACCCAATACTCAATATCCAGTATTAAATATCCCCAACTCACACACATAGAACCCAATACTCAATATCCAGTATTAAATATCCCCAACACGCACGCATAGAACCCAATACTCAATATCCAGCAATAAATATCCCCAACACGCACATAGAACCAAATACTCAATATCCACTATTAAATATCCCCAACACACGCACAGAACCCAATACTCAATATCCAGTATTAAATATCCCCAACACACACACAGAACCCAATACTCTATATCCAGTATTAAATATCCCCAACACACACACAGAACCCAATGCTCAATATCCAGCATTATATATCCCCAACACACAGAGAACCCAATACTCAATATCCAGTATTAAATCTCCCCAACACACACACACAGAACCCAACACTCAATATCCAGTATTAAATATCACCAACACACACAGAACCCAATAATCAATATCCAGTATTAAATATCCCCCACACACAGAACCCAATACTCAATATCCACTATTAAATATCCCCAACACACGCACAGAACCCAATACTCAATATCCAGCATTAAATATCCCCAACACACACACAGAACCCAACACTCAATATACAGTATTAAACATCCCCAACAAACACCCACAGAACCCAATACTCAAAATCCAGTATTAAATATCCCCATCACACACACAGAACCCAATACTCAATGTCCAGTATTAAATATCCTCAACACACACATAGAACCCAATTCTCAATATCCAGTGTTAAATATCCCCAACACACACACAGAACCCAATACTCAATATCCAGTATTAAATATCCCCAACACACACACACAGAACCCAATACTCAATATCCAGCATTAAATATCCCCAACACACACACAGAACCCAATACTCAATATCCAGTATTAAATATCACCAACACACACACAGAACCCAATTCTCAATATTCAGTATTAAATATCCCCAACACACACACAGAACCCAATGCTCAATATCCAGCATTAAATATCCCCAACACACACACAGAACCCAATACTCAATGTCCAGTATTATATATCCCCAACGCACACACACAGAACCCAATGCTCAATATCCAGTATTACATATCCCCAACACACACACAGAACCCAATTCTCAATATCCAGTATTAAATATCCCCAACACACACACAGAACCCAATATCAAGTATTAAATATCCTCAACACACACACAGCACCCAATACTCAATATCCAGCAATAAATATCCCCAACACACACATCGAACCCAATACTCAATATCCAGTATTAAATATCTCCAACACACACACAGAACCCAATTCTCAATATCCAGTATTAAATATCCCCAACACACACACATAGAACCCAATACTCAATATCCAGCAATAAATATCCCCAACACACACATAGAACCCAATACTCAATATCCAGTATTAAATATCCCCAACGCACTGACAGAACCCAATACTCAAAATCCAGTATTAAATATCCCCAACACACACACACAGAACCCAACACTCAATATCCAGTATTAAATATCCCCAACACACAGAGAACCCAATACTCAATATCCAGTATTAAATATCCCCAACACACACACATAGAACCCAATACTCAATGCCCAGTATTAAATATCCTCAACACGCACATAGATACCAATACTCAATATCCAGTATTAAATATCCCCAACACACACGCCCAGAACCCAATACTCAATATCCACTATTAAATATCCCCAACACACACACAGAAACCAACACTCAATATCCAGTATTAAATATCCCAACACACATACAGAACCCAATACTCAATGTCCAGTATTAAATATCCCCAACACACACACACAGAACCCAATACTCAATATCCAGTATTAAATATCCCCAACACGCACAGAACCCAATGCTCAATATCCAGTATTACATATCCCCAACATACACACAGAACCCAATTCTCAATATCCAGTATTAAATATCCCCAAGACACACACAGAACCCAATACTCAATATCCAGCATTAAATATCCCCAAGACACACACAGAACCCAATACTCAATATCCAGCATTAAATATCCCCAACACACACACAGAACCCAATATCCAGCATTAAATATCCCCAACACACGCACATAACCCAATACTCAATATCCATTATTAAATATCCCCAACTCACACACATAGAACCCAATACTCAATATCCAGTATTAAATATCCCCAACACACACACATAGAACCCAATACTCAATATCCAGCAATAAATATCCCCAACACACACATACAACCCAATACTCAATATCCAGTATTAAATATCCCCAACTCACTGACAGAACCCAATACTCAATATCCAGTATTAAATATCCCCAACACACACTCACAGAACCCAACACTCAATATCCAGTATTAAATATCCCCAACACACACAGAACCCAATACTTAATATCCAGTATTAAATATCCCCAACACACACAGAACCCAATACACAATATCCAGTAT
Organism: Scyliorhinus torazame; assembly: GCF_047496885.1. Lineage (NCBI taxonomy): Eukaryota > Metazoa > Chordata > Chondrichthyes > Carcharhiniformes > Scyliorhinidae > Scyliorhinus > Scyliorhinus torazame. The sequence continues at coordinate 381,087,270 of NC_092707.1, read as the reverse complement.
TAAATATCCCCCACACACAGAACCCAATACTCAATATCCAGTATTAAATATCTCCAACACACACACAGAACCCAATACTCAATATCCAGCATTAAATATCCCCAACACACACACAGAACCCAACACTCAATATACAGTATTAAATATCCCCAACACACACACATAGAACCCAATACTCAATATCCAGCAATAAATATCCCCAACACACACACATAGAACCCAATACTCAATATCCAGCAATAAATATCCCCAAAACACACATAGAATCCAATACTCAATATCCAGTATTAAATATCCCCAACTCACTGACAGAACCCAATACTTAATATCAAGTATTAAATATCCCCAACACACACACACAGAACCCAACACTCAATATCCAGTATTAAATGTCCCCAACACACACACAACCCAATACTCAATATCCAGTATTAAATATCCCCAACACACACAGAACCCAATACTCAATATCCAGTATTAAATATCCCCAACACACACACACAGAACCCAACACTCAATATCCAGTATTAAATGTCCCCAACACACACACAACCCAATACTCAATATCCAGTATTAAAAATCCCCAACTCACTGACAGAACCCAATACTTAATATCAAGTATTAAATATCCCCAACACACACACACAGAACCCAACACTCAATATCCAGTATTAAATGTCCCCAACACACACACAACCCAATACTCAATATCCAGTATTAAATATCCCCAACACACACAGAACCCAATACTCAATATCCAGTATTAAATATCCCCAACACACACACACAGAATACAACACTCAATATCCAGTATTGAATGTCCCCAACACACACACAACCCAATACTCAATATCCAGTATTAAATATCCCCCACACACAGACCCCAATACTCAATATCCACTATTAAATATCCCCAACACACGCACAGAACCCAATACTCAATATCCAGCATTAAATATCCCCAACACACACACAGAACCCAACATTCAATATACAGTATTAAACATCCCCAACAAACACCCACAGAACCCAATACTCAATATCGAGTATTAAATATCCCCAACACACACACAGAAACCAATACTCAATATCCAGTATTAAATATCCCCAACACACACACAGAATCCAACACTCAATATCCAGTATTAAATATCCCCAACACACACACAGAACCCAATACTCAATATCCAGTACTAAATATCCCCAACACACACACATAGAACCCAATACTCAATAACCAGCATTAAATATCCCGAACACACACACAGAGCCCAATACTCAATATCCAGTATTAAATATCCCCAACACACACACAGAAGCCAATACACAATATCCAGCATTAAATAACCCCAACACACACACAGAAACCAACAGTCAATATCCAGTATTAAATATCCCCAACACACACACAGAACCCAATACTCAATATCCAGTATTAAATATCCCCAACTCACACACATAGAACCCAATACTCAATATCCAGTATTAAATATCCCCAACACACACACATAGAACCCAATACTCAATATCCAGCAATAAATATCCCCAACACACACATAGAACCCAATACTCAATATCCAGTATTAAATATCCCCAACTCACTGACAGAACCCAATACTCAATATCCAGTGTTAAATATCCCCAACACACACACACAGAACCCAACACTCAATATCCAGTATTAAATATCCCCAACACACACAGAACCCAATACTCAATATCCAGTATTAAATATCCTCCACACACAGAACCCACTACTCAATATCCAGCATTAAATATCCCCAACACACACACAGAACCCAATACTCAATATCCACTATTAAATATCCCCAACACACGCACAGAACCCAATACTCAATATCCAGCATTAAATATCCCCAACACACACACAGAACCCAACACTCAATATACAGTATTAAACATCCCCAACAACACCCACAGAACCCAATACTCAATATCCAGTATTAAATATTCCCAACACACACACAGAACCCAATACTCAATATCCAGTATTAAATATCGCCAACACACACACAGAACCCAATACTCAATATCCAGTATTAAATATCACCAACACACACACAGAACCCAATACTCAATATCCAGCAATAAATATCCCCAACACACACATAGAACCCAATACTCAATATCCAGTATTAAATATCCCCAACACACACACACAGAACCCAATTCTCAATATCCAGTATTAAATATCCCCAACACACACACATAGAACCCAATACTCAATATCCAGCAATAAATATCCCCAACACACACATAGAACCCAATACTCAATATCCAGTATTAAATATCCCCAACGCACTGACAGAACCCAATACTCAATATCCAGTATTAAATATCCCCAACACACACACATAGAACCCAATACTCAATACCCAGTATTAAATATCCTCAACACGCACATAGAAACCAATACTCAATATCCAGTATTAAATATCCCCAACACACACACACAGAACCCAATACTCAATATCCACTATTAAATATCCCCAACACACACACAGAACCCAATACTCAATGTCCAGTCTTAAATATCCCCAACACATACACACAGAACCCAATACTCAATATCCAGTAGTAAATATCCCCAACACGCACAGAACCCAATGCTCAATATCCAGTATTACATATCCCCAACACACACACAGAACCCAATTCTCAATATCCAGTATTAAATATCCCCAAGACACACACAGAACCCAATACTCAATATCCAGCATTAAATATCCCCAACACACACACAGAACCCAATACTCAATATCCAGTATTAAATATCCCCAACACACACACAGAACCCAATACTCAATATCCAGTATTAAATATCCCCAACACACACACAGAACCCATTACTCAATATCCAGTATAAAATATCCCCAACACACACACAGAACCCAATGCTCAATATCCAGCATTAAATATCCCCAACACACAGAGAACCCAATATTCAATATCCAGTATTAAATATCCCCAACACACACACATAGAACCCAATACTCAATATCCAGTATTAAATATCCTCAACACGCACATAGAAACCAATACTTAATATCCAGTATTAAATATCCCCAACACACACACACAGAACCCAATGCTCAATATCCAGTATTAAATATCCCCAACACGCACACAGAACCCAATACTCAATATCCAGTATTAAATATCCCCAACGCACACACATAGAATCCAATACTCAATATCCAGTATTAAATATCCCCAACACACACACAGAACCGAATACACAATATCCAGCATTAAATATCCCCAACAGACACACAGAACCCAATACTCAATATCCAGTATTCAATATCCCCAACACACGCACAGAACCCAATTCTCAATATCCAGCATTAAATATCCACCACACACAGAACCCAATACTCAATATCCACTATTAAATATCTCCAACACACGCACAGAACACAATACTCAATATCCAGTATTAAATATCCCCAACACACACACAGAACCCAACACTCAATATCTAGTATTAAATATCCCCAACACACACACAGAACCCAATACTCAATATCCAGTATTAAATATCCCCAACACACACACAGAACCCAATACACAAAATGCAGCATTAAATATCCCCAACACACACACAGAACGCAACACTCAATATACAGTATTAAACATCCACAACACACACACAGAACCCAATACTCAATGTCCAGTATTAAATGTCCCCAACACACACACAGAACCCAATACTCAATATACAGTATTAAATATCCCCAACACACACACATAACCCAATACTCAATATCCAGTATTAAATGTCCCCAACACACACACAGTACCCAATACTCAATATCCAGTATTAAATATCCCCAACGCACGCACAGAACCCAATACTCAATATCCAGTATTAAATATCCCCAACGCACACACAGAACCCAATTCTCAATATCCAGTATTAAATATCCCCAACACACACACATAGAACCCAATACTCAATATCCAGCAATAAATATCCCCAACACACACATAGAACCCAATACTCAATATCCAGTATTAAATATCCCCAACGCACTGACAGAACCCAATACTCAAAATCCAGTATTAAATATCCCCAACACACACACACAGAACCCAACACTCAATATCCAGTATTAAATATCCCCAACACACAGAGAACCCAATACTCAATATCCAGTATTAAATATCCCCAACACACACACATAGAACCCAATACTCAATGCCCAGTATTAAATATCCTCAACACGCACATAGATACCAATACTCAATATCCAGTATTAAATATCCCCAACACACACGCCCAGAACCCAATACTCAATATCCACTATTAAATATCCCCAACACACACACAGAAACCAACACTCAATATCCAGTATTAAATATCCCCAACACACATACAGAACCCAATACTCAATGTCCAGTATTAAATATCCCCAACACACACACACAGAACCCAATACTCAATATCCAGTATTAAATATCCCCAACACGCACAGAACCCAATGCTCAATATCCAGTATTACATATCCCCAACATACACACAGAACCCAATTCTCAATATCCAGTATTAAATATCCCCAAGACACACACAGAACCCAATACTCAATATCCAGCATTAAATATCCCCAAGACACACACAGAACCCAATACTCAATATCCAGCATTAAATATCCCCAACACACACACAGAACCCAATATCCAGCATTACATATCCCCAACATACACACAGAACCCAATTCTCAATATCCAGTATTAAATATCCCCAAGACACACACAGAACCCAATACTCAATATCCAGCAATAAATATCCCCAACACACACATAGAACCCAATACTCAATATCCAGTATTAAATATCCCCAACACACACACACAGAACCCAATTCTCAATATCCAGTATTAAATATCCCCAACACAAACACATAGAACCCAATACTCAATATCCAGCAATAAATATCCCCAACACACACATAGAACCCAATACTCAATATCCAGTATTAAATATCCCCAACGCACTGACAGAACCCAATACTCAATATCCAGTATTAAATATCCCCAACACACACACATAGAACCCAATACTCAATACCCAGTATTAAATATCCTCAACACGCACATAGAAACCAATACTCAATATCCAGTATTAAATATCCCCAACACACACACACAGAACCCAATACTCAATATCCACTATTAAATATCCCCAACACACACACAGAACCCAATACTCAATGTCCAGTCTTAAATATCCCCAACACATACACACAGAACCCAATACTCAATATCCAGTAGTAAATATCCCCAACACGCACAGAACCCAATGCTCAATATCCAGTATTACATATCCCCAACACACACACAGAACCCAATTCTCAATATCCAGTATTAAATATCCCCAAGACACACACAGAACCCAATACTCAATATCCAGCATTAAATATCCCCAACACACACACAGAACCCAATACTCAATATCCAGTATTAAATATCCCCAACACACGCACAGAACCCAATGCTCAATATCCAGTATTACATATCCCCAACATACACACAGAACCCAATTCTCAATATCCAGTATTAAATATCCCCAAGACACACACAGAACCCAATACTCAATATCCAGCATTAAATATCCCCAAGACACACACAGAACCCAATACTCAATATCCAGCATTAAATATCCCCAACACACACACAGAACCCAATATCCAGCATTAAATATCCCCAACACACGCACATAACCCAATACTCAATATCCATTATTAAATATCCCCAACTCACACACATAGAACCCAATACTCAATATCCAGTATTAAATATCCCCAACACACACACATAGAACCCAATACTCAATATCCAGCAATAAATATCCCCAACACACACATACAACCCAATACTCAATATCCAGTATTAAATATCCCCAACACACTGACAGAACCCAATACTCAATATCCAGTATTAAATATCCCCAACACACACACACAGAACCCAACACTCAATATCCAGTATTAAATATCCCCAACACACACAGAACCCAATACTCAATATCCAGTATTAAATATCCCCAACACACACAGAACCCAATACACAATATCCAGTATTAAATATCCCCCACACACAGAACCCAATACTCAATATCCAGTATTAAATATCTCCAACACACACACAGAACCCAATACTCAATATCCAGCATTAAATATCCCCAACACACACACAGAACCCAACACTCAATATACAGTATTAAATATCCCCAACACACACACAGAACCCAATTCTCAATATCCAGTATTAAACATCCCCAACACACACACAGAACCCAATACTCAATATCCAGTATTAAATATCTCCAACACACACACAGAACCCAATTCTCAATATCCAGTATTGAATATCCCCAACACACACACATAGAACCCAATACTCAATATCCAGCAATAAATATCCCCAACACACACACATAGAACCCAATACTCAATATCCAGCAATAAATATCCCCAAAACACACATAGAATCCAATACTCAATATCCAGTATTAAATATCCCCAACTCACTGACAGAACCCAATACTTAATATCAAGTATTAAATATCCCCAACACACACACACAGAACCCAACACTCAATATCCAGTATTAAATGTCCCCAACACACACACAACCCAATACTCAATATCCAGTATTAAATATCCCCAACACACACAGAACCCAATACTCAATATCCAGTATTAAATATCCCCAACACACACACACAGAACCCAACACTCAATATCCAGTATTAAATGTCCCCAACACACACACAACCCAATACTCAATATCCAGTATTAAAAATCCCCAACTCACTGACAGAACCCAATACTCAATATCCAGTATTAAATGTCCCCAACACACACACAACCCAATACTCAATATCCAGTATTAAATATCCCCAACACACACAGAACCCAATACTCAATATCCAGTATTAAATATCCCCAACACACACACACAGAACCCAACACTCAATATCCAGTATTGAATGTCCCCAACACACACACAACCCAATACTCAATATCCAGTATTAAATATCCCCCACACACAGACCCCAATACTCAATATCCACTATTAAATATCCCCAACACACGCACAGAACCCAATACTCAATATCCAGCATTAAATATCCCCAACACACACACAGAACCCAACATTCAATATACAGTATTAAACATCCCCAACAAACACCCACAGAACCCAATACTCAATATCGAGTATTAAATATCCCCAACACACACACAGAAACCAATACTCAATATCCAGTATTAAATATCCCCAACACACACACAGAATCCAACACTCAATATCCAGTATTAAATATCCCCAACACACACACAGAACCCAATACTCAATATCCAGTACTAAATATCCCCAACACACACACATAGAACCCAATACTCAATAACCAGCATTAAATATCCCGAACACACACACAGAGCCCAATACTCAATATCCAGTATTAAATATCCCCAACACACACACAGAACCCAATACTCAATATCCAGCATTAAATAACCCCAACACACACACAGAAACCAACAGTCAATATCCAGTATTAAATATCCCCAACACACACACAGAACCCAATACTCAATATCCAGTATTAAATATCCCCAACTCACACACATAGAACCCAATACTCAATATCCAGTATTAAATATCCCCAACACACACACATAGAACCCAATACTCAATATCCAGCAATAAATATCCCCAACACACACATAGAACCCAATACTCAATATCCAGTATTAAATATCCCCAACTCACTGACAGAACCCAATACTCAATATCCAGTGTTAAATATCCCCAACACACAAACACAGAACCCAACACTCAATATCCAGTATTAAATATCCCCAACACACACAGAACCCAATACTCAATATCCAGTATTAAATATCCTCCACACACAGAACCCACTACTCAATATCCAGCATTAAATATCCCCAACACACACACAGAACCCAATACTCAATATCCACTATTAAATATCCCCAACACACGCACAGAACCCAATACTCAATATCCAGCATTAAATATCCCCAACACACACACAGAACCCAACACTCAATATACAGTATTAAACATCCCCAACAAACACCCACAGAACCCAATACTCAATATCCAGTATTAAATATTCCCAACACACACACAGAACCCAATACTCAATATCCAGTATTAAATATCGCCAACACACACACAGAACCCAATACTCAATATCCAGTATTAAATATCACCAACACAAACACAGAACCCAATACTCAATATCCAGCAATAAATATCCCCAACACACACATAGAACCCAATACTCAATATCCAGTATTAAATATCCCCAACACACACACACAGAACCCAATTCTCAATATCCAGTATTAAATATCCCCAACACACACACATAGAACCCAATACTCAATATCCAGCAATAAATATCCCCAACACACACATAGAACCCAATACTCAATATCCAGTATTAAATATCCCCAACGCACTGACAGAACCCAATACTCAATATCCAGTATTAAATATCCCCAACACACACACATAGAACCCAATACTCAATACCCAGTATTAAATATCCTCAACACGCACATAGAAACCAATACTCAATATCCAGTATTAAATATCCCCAACACACACACACAGAACCCAATACTCAATATCCACTATTAAATATCCCCAACACACACACAGAACCCAATACTCAATGTCCAGTCTTAAATATCCCCAACACATACACACAGAACCCAATACTCAATATCCAGTAGTAAATATCCCCAACACGCACAGAACCCAATGCTCAATATCCAGTATTACATATCCCCAACACACACACAGAACCCAATTCTCAATATCCAGTATTAAATATCCCCAAGACACACACAGAACCCAATACTCAATATCCAGCATTAAATATCCCCAACACACACACAGAACCCAATACTCAATATCCAGTATTAAATATCCCCAACACACACACAGAACCCAATACTCAATATCCAGTATTAAATATCCCCAACACACACACAGAACCCATTACTCAATATCCAGTATTAAATATCCCCAACACACACACAGAACCCAATGCTCAATATCCAGCATTAAATATCCCCAACACACAGAGAACCCAATATTCAATATCCAGTATTAAATATCCCCAACACACACACATAGAACCCAATACTCAATATCCAGTATTAAATATCCTCAACACGCACATAGAAACCAATACTTAATATCCAGTATTAAATATCCCCAACACACACACACAGAACCCAATGCTCAATATCCAGTATTAAATATCCCCAACACGCACACAGAACCCAATACTCAATATCCAGTATTAAATATCCCCAACGCACACACATAGAATCCAATACTCAATATCCAGTATTAAATATCCCCAACACACACACAGAACCGAATACACAATATCCAGCATTAAATATCCCCAACAGACACACAGAACCCAATACTCAATATCCAGTATTCAATATCCCCAACACACGCACAGAACCCAATTCTCAATATCCAGTATTAAATATCCACCACACACAGAACCCAATACTCAATATCCACTATTAAATATCTCCAACACACGCACAGAACACAATACTCAATATCCAGTATTAAATATCCCCAACACACACACAGAACCCAACACTCAATATCTAGTATTAAATATCCCCAACACACACACAGAACCCAATACTCAATATCCAGTATTAAATATCCCCAACACACACACAGAACCCAATACACAAAATGCAGCATTAAATATCCCCAACACACACACAGAACGCAACACTCAATATACAGTATTAAACATCCACAACACACACACAGAACCCAATACTCAATGTCCAGTATTAAATGTCCCCAACACACACACAGAACCCAATACTCAATATACAGTATTAAATATCCCCAACACACACACATAACCCAATACTCAATATCCAGTATTAAATGTCCCCAACACACACACAGTACCCAATACTAAATATCCAGTATTAAATATCCCCAACGCACGCACAGAACCCAATACTCAATATCCAGTATTAAATATCCCCAACGCACACACAGAACCCAATACTCAATATCCAGTATTAAACATCCACAACACACACCCACAGAACCCAATACTCAATATCCAGTATTATATATCCCCAACACACACACAGAACCCAATACTCAATATCCAGTATTAAATATCCCCAACACACACACAGAACCCAATACTCAATATCCAGTATTAAATATCCCCAACACACCCACAGAACCCAATACTCAATATCCAGTATTAAATATTCCCAACACACACACAGAACCCAATACTCAATATCCAGTATTAAATATCGCCAACACACACACAGAACCCAATACTCAATATCCAGTATTAAATATCACCAACACACACACAGAACCCAATACTCAATATCCAGCAATAAATATCCCCAACACACACATAGAACCCAATACTCAATATCCAGTATTAAATATCCCCAACACACACACAGAACCCAATTCTCAATATCCAGTATTAAATATCCCCAACACACACACATAGAACCCAATACTCAATATCCAGCAATAAATATCCCCAACACACACATAGAACCCAATACTCAATATCCAGTATTAAATATCCCCAACGCACTGACAGAACCCAATACTCAATATCCAGTATTAAATATCCCCAACACACACACATAGAACCCAATACTCAATACCCAGTATTAAATATCCTCAACACGCACATAGAAACCAATACTCAATATCCAGTATTAAATATCCCCAACACACACACACAGAACCCAATACTCAATATCCACTATTAAATATCCCCAACACACACACAGAACCCAATACTCAATGTCCAGTCTTAAATATCCCCAACACATACACACAGAACCCAATACTCAATATCCAGTAGTAAATATCCCCAACACGCACAGAACCCAATACTCAATATCCAGTATTACATATCCCCAACACACACACAGAACCCAATTCTCAATATCCAGTATTAAATATCCCCAAGACACACACAGAACCCAATACTCAATATCCAGCATTAAATATACCCAAGACACACACAGAACCCAATACTCAATATCCAGCATTAAATATCCCCAACACACACACAGAACCCAATACTCAATATCCAGTATTAAATATCCCCAACACACACACAGAACCCAATACTCAATATCCAGTATTAAATATCCCCAACACACACACAGAACCCATTACTCAATATCCAGTATTAAATATCCCCAACACACACACAGAACCCAATGCTCAATATCCAGCATTAAATATCCCCAACACACAGAGAACCCAATATTCAATATCCAGTATTAAATATCCCCAACACACACACATAGAACCCAATACTCAATATCCAGTATTAAATATCCTCAACACGCACATAGAAACCAAGACTCAATATCCAGTATTAAATATCCCCAACACACACACACAGAACCCAATGCTCAATATCCAGTATTAAATATCCCCAACACGCACACAGAACCCAATACTCAATATCCAGTATTAAATATCCCCAACGCACACACATAGAATCCAATACTCAATATCCAGTATTAAATATCCCCAACACACACACAGAACCGAATACACAATATCCAGCATTAAATATCCCCAACAGACACACAGAACCCAATACTCAATATCCAGTATTCAATATCCCCAACACACGCACAGAACCCAATTCTCAATATCCAGTATTAAATATCCACCACACACAGAACCCAATACTCAATATCCACTATTAAATATCTCCAACACACGCACAGAACACAATACTCAATATCCAGTATTAAATATCCCCAACACACACACAGAACCCAACACTCAATATCCAGTATTAAATATCCCCAACACACACACAGAACCCAATACTCAATATCCAGTATTAAATATCCCCAACACACACACAGAACCCAATACACAAAATGCAGCATTAAATATCCCCAACACACACACAGAACGCAACACTCAATATACAGTATTAAACATCCACAACACACACACAGAACCCAATACTCAATGTCCAGTATTAAATGTCCCCAACACACACACAGAACCCAATACTCAATATACAGTATTAAATATCCCCAACACACACACATAACCCAATACTCAATATCCAGTATTAAATGTCCCCAACACACACACAGTACCCAATACTCAATATCCAGTATTAAATATCCCCAACGCACGCACAGAACCCAATACTCAATATCCAGTATTAAATATCCCCAACGCACACACAGAACCCAATACTCAATATCCAGTATTAAACATCCACAACACACACCCACAGAACCCAATACTCAATATCCAGTATTATATAGCCCCAACACACACACAGAACCCAATACTCAATATCCAGTATTAAATATCCCCAACACACACACAGAACCCAATACTCAATATCCAGTATTAAATATCCCCAACACACACACAGAACCCAATACTCAATATCCAGCATTAAATATCCCCAACACACACACAGAACGCAACACTCAATATACAGTATTAAACATCCACAACACACACACAGAACCCAATACTCAATATCCAGTATTAAATGTCCCCAACACACACACAGAACCCAATACTCAATATCCAGTATTAAATATCCCCAACACACACACATAACCCAATACTCAATATCCAGTATTAAATGTCCCCAACACACACACAGAACCCAATACTCAATATCCAGTATTAAATATCCTCAACGCACACACAGAACGCAACACTCAATATACAGTATTAAACATCCACAACACACACACAGAACCCAATACTCAATATCCAGTATTAAATGTCCCCAACACACACACAGAACCCAATACTCAATATCCAGTATTAAATATCCCCAACACACACACATAACCCAATACTCAATATCCAGTATTAAATGTCCCCAACACACACACAGAACCCAATACTCAATATCCAGTATTAAATATCCCCAACGCACAGACAGAACCCAATACTCAATATCCAGTATTAAATATCCCCAACACACACACATTACCCAATTCTCAATATCCAGTGTTAAATATCCCCAACACACACACAGAACCCAATACTCAATATCCAGTATTAAATATCCCCAACACACACACATCCCAATACTCAATATCCAGTATTAAATGTCCCCAACAAACACACAGAACCCAATACTCAATGTCCAGTATTAAATATCCCCAACACACACACACAGAACCCAATACTCAATATCCAGTATTAAATATCCCCAACACGCACAGAACCCAATGCTCAATATCCAGTATTACATATCCCCAACATACACACAGAACCCAATTCTCAATATCCAGTATTAAATATCCCCAAGACACACACAGAACCCAATACTCAATATCCAGCATTAAATATCCCCAAGACACACACAGAACCCAATACTCAATATCCAGCATTAAATATCCCCAACACACACACAGAACCCAATATCCAGCATTAAATATCCCCAACACACGCACATAACCTAATACTCAATATCCATTATTAAATATCCCCAACTCACACACATAGAACCCAATACTCAATATCCAGTATTAAATATCCCCAACACACACACATAGAACCCAATACTCAATATCCAGCAATAAATATCCCCAACACACACATAGAACCCAATACTCAATATCCAGTATTAAATAGCCCCAACTCACTGACAGAACCCAATACTCAATATCCAGTATTAAATATCCCCAACACACACACACGGAACCCAACACTCAATATCCAGTATTAAATATCCCCAACACACACAGAACCCAATACTCAATATCCAGTATTAAATATCCCCAACACACACAGAACCCAATACACAATATCCAGTATTAAATATCCCCCACACACAGAACCCAATACTCAATATCCAGTATTAAATATCTCCAACACACACACAGAACCCAATACTCAATATCCAGCATTAAATATCCCCAACACACACACAGAACCCAACACTCAATATACAGTATTAAATATCCCCAACACACACACAGAACCCAATTCTCAATATCCAGTATTAAACATCCCCAACACACACACAGAACCCAATACTCAATATCCAGTATTAAATATCCCCAACACACACACAGAAACCAATTTTCAATATCCAGTATTGAATATCCCCAACACACACACATAGAACCCAATACTCAATATCCAGCAATAAATATCCCCAACACACACACATAGAACCCAATACTCAATATCCAGCAATAAATATCCCCAAAACACACATAGAATCCAATACTCAATATCCAGTATTAAATATCCCCAACTCACTGACAGAACCCAATACTTAATATCAAGTATTAAATATCCCCAACACACACACACAGAACCCAACACTCAATATCCAGTATTAAATGTCCCCAACACACACACAACCCAATACTCAATATCCAGTATTAAATATCCCCAACACACACAGAACCCAATACTCAATATCCAGTATTAAATATCCCCAACTCACTGACAGAACCCAATACTCAATATCCAGTATTAAATATCCCCAACACACACACACAGAACCCAACACTCAATATCCAGTATTAAATATCCCCAACACACACAGAACCCAATACTCAATATCCAGTATTAAATATCCCCAACACACACAGAACCCAATACACAATATCCAGTATTAAATATCCCCCACACACAGAACCCAATACTCAATATCCAGTATTAAATATCTCCAACACACACACAGAACCCAATACTCAATATCCAGCATTAAATATCCCCAACACACACACAGAACCCAACACTCAATATACAGTATTAAATATCCCCAACACACACACAGAACCCAATTCTCAATATCCAGTATTAAACATCCCCAACACACACACAGAACCCAATACTCAATATCCAGTATTAAATATCCCCAACACACACACAGAACCCAATTCTCAATATCCAGTATTGAATATCCCCAACACACACACATAGAACCCAATACTCAATATCCAGCAATAAATATCCCCAACACACACACATAGAACCCAATACTCAATATCCAGCAATAAATATCCCCAAAACACACATAGAATCCAATACTCAATATCCAGTATTAAATATCCCCAACTCACTGACAGAACCCAATACTTAATATCAAGTATTAAATATCCCCAACACACACACACAGAACCCAACACTCAATATCCAGTATTAAATGTCCCCAACACACACACAACCCAATACTCAATATCCAGTATTAAATATCCCCAACACACACAGAACCCAATACTCAATATCCAGTATTAAATATCCCCAACACACACACACAGAACCCAACACTCAATATCCAGTATTAAATGTCCCCAACACACACACAACCCAATACTCAATATCCAGTATTAAAAATCCCCAACTCACTGACAGAACCCAATACTCAATATCCAGTATTAAATATCCCCAACACACACACACAGAACCCAACACTCAATATCCAGTATTGAATGTCCCCAACACACACACAACCCAATACTCAATATCCAGTATTAAATATCCCCCACACACAGACCCCAATACTCAATATCCACTATTAAATATCCCCAACACACGCACAGAACCCAATACTCAATATCCAGCATTAAATATCCCCAACACACACACAGAACCCAACATTCAATATACAGTATTAAACATCCCAAACAAACACCCACAGAACCCAATACTCAATATCGAGTATTAAATATCCCCAACACACACACAGAAACCAATACTCAATATCCAGTATTAAATATCCCCAACACACACACAGAATCCAACACTCAATATCCAGTATTAAATATCCCCAACACACACACAGAACCCAATACTCAATATCCAGTATTAAATATCCCCAACACACACACATAGAACCCAATACTCAATAACCAGCATTAAATATCCCGAACACACACACAGAACCCAATACTCAATATCCAGTATTAAATATCCCCAACACACACACAGAACCCAATACTCAATATCCAGCATTAAATAACCCCAACACACACACAGAAACCAACAGTCAATATCCAGTATTAAATATCCCCAACACACACACAGAACCCAATACTCAATATCCAGTATTAAATATCCCCAACTCACACACATAGAACCCAATACTCAATATCCAGTATTAAATATCCCCAACACACACACATAGAACCCAATACTCAATATCCAGCAATAAATATCCCCAACACACACATAGAACCCAATACTCAATATCCAGTATTAAATATCCCCAACTCACCGACAGAACCCAATACTCAATATCCAGTGTTAAATATCCCCAACACACACACACAGAACCCAACACTCAATATCCAGTATTAAATATCCCCAACACACACAGAACCCAATACTCAATATCCAGTATTAAATATCCTCCACACACAGAACCCACTACTCAATATCCAGCATTAAATATCCCCAACACACACACAGAACCCAATACTCAATATCCACTATTAAATATCCCCAACACACGCACAGAACCCAATACTCAATATCCAGCATTAAATATCCCCAACACACACACAGAAGCCAACACTCAATATACAGTATTAAACATCCCCAACAAACACCCACAGAACCCAATACTCAATATCCAGTATTAAATATTCCCAACACACACACAGAACCCAATACTCAATATCCAGTATTAAATATCGCCAACACACACACAGAACCCAATACTCAATATCCAGTATTAAATATCACCAACAGACACACAGAACCCAATACTCAATATCCAGCAATAAATATCCCCAACACACACATAGAACCCAATACTCAATATCCAGTATTAAATATCCCCAACACACACACAGAACCCAATTCTCAATATCCAGTATTAAATATCCCCAACACACACACATAGAACCCAATACTCAATATCCAGCAATAAATATCCCCAACACACACATAGAACCCAATACTCAATATCCAGTATTAAATATCCCCAACGCACTGACAGAACCCAATACTCAATATCCAGTATTAAATATCCCCAACACACACACATAGAACCCAATACTCAATACCCAGTATTAAATATCCTCAACACGCACATAGAAACCAATACTCAATATCCAGTATTAAATATCCCCAACACACACACACAGAACCCAATACTCAATATCCACTATTAAATATCCCCAACACACACACAGAACCCAATACTCAATGTCCAGTCTTAAATATCCCCAACACATACACACAGAACCCAATACTCAATATCCAGTAGTAAATATCCCCAACACGCACAGAACCCAATGCTCAATATCCAGTATTACATATCCCCAACACACACACAGAACCCAATTCTCAATATCCAGTATTAAATATCCCCAAGACACACACAGAACCCAATACTCAATATCCAGCATTAAATATACCCAAGACACACACAGAACCCAATACTCAATATCCAGCATTAAATATCCCCAACACACACACAGAACCCAATACTCAATATCCAGTATTAAATATCCCCAACACACACACAGAACCCAATACTCAATATCCAGTATTAAATATCCCCAACACACACACAGAACCCATTACTCAATATCCAGTATTAAATATCCCCAACACACACACAGAACCCAATGCTCAATATCCAGCATTAAATATCCCCAACACACAGAGAACCCAATATTCAATATCCAGTATTAAATATCCCCAACACACACACATAGAACCCAATACTCAATATCCAGTATTAAATATCCTCAACACGCACATAGAAACCAATACTCAATATCCAGTATTAAATATCCCCAACACACACACACAGAACCCAATGCTCAATATCCAGTATTAAATATCCCCAACACGCACACAGAACCCAATACTCAATATCCAGTATTAAATATCCCCAACGCACACACATAGAATCCAATACTCAATATCCAGTATTAAATATCCCCAACACACACACAGAACCGAATACACAATATCCAGCATTAAATATCCCCAACAGACACACAGAACCCAATACTCAATATCCAGTATTCAATATCCCCAACACACGCACAGAACCCAATTCTCAATATCCAGTATTAAATATCCACCACACACAGAACCCAATACTCAATATCCACTATTAAATATCTCCAACACACGCACAGAACACAATACTCAATATCCAGTATTAAATATCCCCAACACACACACAGAACCCAACACTCAATATCCAGTATTAAATATCCCCAACACACACACAGAACCCAATACTCAATATCCAGTATTAAATATCCCCAACACACACACAGAACCCAATACACAAAATGCAGCATTAAATATCCCCAACACACACACAGAACGCAACACTCAATATACAGTATTAAACATCCACAACACACACACAGAACCCAATACTCAATGTCCAGTATTAAATGTCCCCAACACACACACAGAACCCAATACTCAATATACAGTATTAAATATCCCCAACACACACACATAACCCAATACTCAATATCCAGTATTAAATGTCCCCAACACACACACAGTACCCAATACTCAATATCCAGTATTAAATATCCCCAACGCACGCACAGAACCCAATACTCAATATCCAGTATTAAATATCCCCAACGCACACACAGAACCCAATACTCAATATCCAGTATTAAACATCCACAACACACACCCACAGAACCCAATACTCAATATCCAGTATTATATATCCCCAACACACACACAGAACCCAATACTCAATATCCAGTATTAAATATCCCCAACACACACACAGAACCCAATTCTCAATATCCAGTATTAAATATCCCCAACACACACACAGAACCCAATACTCAATATCCAGCATTAAATATCCCCAACACACACACAGAACGCAACACTCAATATACAGTATTAAACATCCACAACACACACACAGAACCCAATACTCAATATCCAGTATTAAATGTCCCCAACACACACACAGAACCCAATACTCAATATCCAGTATTAAATATCCCCAACACACACACATAACCCAATACTCAATATCCAGTATTAAATGTCCCCAACACACACACAGAACCCAATACTCAATATCCAGTATTAAATATCCCCAACGCACACACAGAACGCAACACTCAATATACAGTATTAAACATCCACAACACACACACAGAACCCAATACTCAATATCCAGTAATAAATGTCCCCAACACACACACAGAACCCAATACTCAATATCCAGTATTAAATATCCCCAACACACACACATAACCCAATACTCAATATCCAGTATTAAATGTCCCCAACACACACACAGAACCCAATACTCAATATCCAGTATTAAATATCCCCAACGCACACACAGAACCCAATACTCAATATCCAGTATTAAATATCCCCAACACACACACATTACCCAATTCTCAATATCCAGTGTTAAATATCCCCAACACACACACAGAACCCAATACTCAATATCCAGTATTAAATATCCCCAACACACACACATCCCAATACTCAATATCCAGTATTAAATGTCCCCAACACACACACAGAACCCAATACTCAATATCCAGTATTAAATATCCCCAACGCACACACAGAACCCAATACTCAATATCCAGTATTAAATATCCCCAAGACACACACAGAACCCAATACTCAATATCCAGCATTAAATATCCCCAAGACACACACAGAACCCAATACTCAATATCCAGCATTAAATATCCCCAACACACACACAGAACCCATTATCCAGCATTTAATATCCCCAACACACGCACATAACCCAATACTCAATATCCATTATTAAATATCCCCAACTCACACACATAGAACCCAATACTCAATATCCAGTATTAAATATCCCCAACACACACACATAGAACCCAATACTCAATAACCAGCAATAAATATACCCAACACACACATAGAACCCAATACTCAATATCCAGTATTAAATATCCCCAACTCACTGACAGAACCCAATACTCAATATCCAGTATTAAATATCCCCAACGCACATACAGAACCCAATACTCAATATCCAGTATTAAATATCCCCAACACACACACATTACCCAATTCTCAATATCCAGTGTTAAATATCCCCAACACACACACAGAACCCAATACTCAATATCCAGTATTAAATATCCCCAACACACACACATAACCCAATACTCAATATCCAGTATTAAATGTCCCCAACACACACACAGAACCCAATACTCAATATCCAGTATTAAATATCCCCAACGCACACACAGAACCCAATACTCAATATCCAGTATTAAATATCCCCAAGACACACACAGAACCCAATACTCAACATCCAGCATTAAATATCCCCAAGACACACACAGAACCCAATACTCAATATCCAGCATTAAATATCCCCAACACACACACAGAACCCAATATCCAGCATTAAATATCCCCAACACACGCACATAACCCAATACTCAATATCCATTATTAAATATCCCCAACTCACGCACATAGAACCCAATACTCAATATCCAGTATTAAATATCCCCAACACACACACATAGAACCCAATACTCAATATCCAGCAATAAATATCCCCAACACACACATAGAACCCAATACTCAATATCCAGTATTAAATATCCCCAACTCACTGACAGAACCCAATACTCAATATCCAGTATTAAATATCCCCAACGCACACACAGAACCCAATACTCAATATCCAGTATTAAATATCCCCAACACACACACATTACCCAATTCTCAATATCCAGTGTTAAATATCCCCAACACACACACAGAACCCAATACTCAATATCCAGTATTAAATATCCCCAACACACACACATCCCAATACTCAATATCCAGTATTAAATGTCCCCAACACACACACAGAACCCAATACTCAATATCCAGTATTAAATATCCCCAACGCACACACAGAACCCAATACTCAATATCCAGTATTAAATATCCCCAAGACACACACAGAACCCAATACTCAATATCCAGCATTTAATATCCCCAAGACACACACAGAACCCAATACTCAATATCCAGCATTAAATATCCCCAACACACACACAGAACCCATTATCCAGCATTTAATATCCCCAACACACGCACATAACCCAATACTCAATATCCATTATTAAATATCCCCAACTCACACACATAGAACCCAATACTCAATATCCAGTATTAAATATCCCCAACACACACACATAGAACCCAATACTCAATAACCAGCAATAAATATCCCCAACACACACATAGAACCCAATACTCAATATCCAGTATTAAATATCCCCAACTCACTGACAGAACCCAATACTCAATATCCAGTATTAAATATCCCCAACGCACATACAGAACCCAATACTCAATATCCAGTATTAAATATCCCCAACACACACACATTACCCAATTCTCAATATCCAGTGTTAAATATCCCCAACACACACACAGAACCCAATACTCAATATCCAGTATTAAATATCCCCAACACACACACATAACCCAATACTCAATATCCAGTATTAAATGTCCCCAACACACACACAGAACCCAATACTCAATATCCAGTATTAAATATCCCCAACGCACACACAGAACCCAATACTCAATATCCAGTATTAAATATCCCCAAGACACACACAGAACCCAATACTCAACATCCAGCATTAAATATCCCCAAGACACACACAGAACCCAATACTCAATATCCAGCATTAAATATCCCCAACACACACACAGAACCCAATATCCAGCATTAAATATCCCCAACACACGCACATAACCCAATACTCAATATCCATTATTAAATATCCCCAACTCACGCACATAGAACCCAATACTCAATATCCAGTATTAAATATCCCCAACACACACACATAGAACCCAATACTCAATATCCAGCAATAAATATCCCCAACACACACATAGAACCCAATACTCAATATCCAGTATTAAATATCCCCAACTCACTGACAGAACCCAATACTCAATATCCAGTATTAAATATCCCCAACGCACACACAGAACCCAATACTCAATATCCAGTATTAAATATCCCCAAGACACACACAGAACCCAATACTCAATATCCAGCATTAAATATCCCCAAGACACACACAGAACCCAATACTCAATATCCAGCTTTAAATATCCCCAACACACACACAGAACCCAATATCCAGCATTAAATATCCCCAACACACGCACATAACCCAATACTCAATATCCATTATTAAATATCCCCAACTCACGCACATAGAACCCAATACTCAATATCCAGTTTTAAATATCCCCAACACACACACATAGAACCCAATACTCAATATCCAGCAATAAATATCCCCAACACACACATAGAACCCAATACTCAATATCCAGTATTAAATATCCCCAACTCACTGACAGAACCCAATATTCAATATCCAGTATTAAATATCCCCAACACACACACACAGAACCCAACACTCAATATCCAGTATTAAATATCCCCAACACACACATAACCCAATACTCAATATCCAGTATTAAATATCCCCAACACACACAGAACCCAATACTCAATATCCAGTATTAAATATCCCCCACACACAGAACCCAATACTCAATATCCAGTATTAAATATCTCCAACACACACACAGAACCCAATACTCAATATCCAGCATTAAATATCCCCAACACACACACAGAACCCAACACTCAATATACGGTATTAAATATCCCCAACACACACACAGAACCCAATTCTCAATATCCAGTATTAAACATCCCCAACACACAGACAGAACCCAATACTCAATATCCAGTATTAAATATCCCCAACACACACACAGAACCCAATTCTCAATATCCAGTATTAAATATCCCCAACACACAGACATAGAACCCAATACTCAATATCCAGCAATAAATATCCCCAACACACACACATAGAACCCAATACTCAATATCCAGCAATAAATATCCCCAACACACACATAGAATCCAATACTCAATATCCAGTATTAAATGTCCCCAACTCACTGACAGAACCCAATACTTAATATCAAGTATTAAATATCCCCAACACACACACACACAGAACCCAACACTCAATATCCAGTATTAAATGTCCCCAACACACACTCAATATCCAGTATTAAATATCCCCAACTCACTGACAGAACCCAATACTCAATATCCAGTATTAAATATCCCCAACACACACAGAACCCAATATTCAATATCCAGTATTAAATATCCCCAACACACACACACACAACCCAATACTCAATATCCAGTATTAAATGTCCCCAACACACACACAACCGAATACTCAATATCCAGTATTAAAAATCCCCAACTCACTGACAGAACCCAACACTCAATATCCAGTATTGAATGTCCCCAACACACACACAACCCAATACTCAATATCCAGTATTAAATATCCCCCACACACAGAACCCAATACTCAATAACCACTATTAAATATCCCCAACACACGCACAGAACCCAATACTCAATATCCAGCATTAAATATCCCCAACACACACACAGAACCCAACATTCAATATACAGTATTAAACCTCCCCAACAAACACCCACAGAACCCAATACTCAATATCCAGTATTAAATATCCCCAACACACACACATAACCCAATACTCAATATCCAGTATTAAATGTCCCCAACACACACACAGAACCCAATACTCAATATCCAGTATTAAATATCCCCAACGCACACACACAACCCAATACTCAATATCCAGTATTAAATATCCCCAAGACACACACAGAACCCAATACTCAATATCCAGCATTAAATATCCCCAAGACACACACAGAACCCAATACTCAATATCCAGCATTAAATATCCCCAACTCACACACAGAACCCAATATCCAGCATTAAATATCCCCAACACACGCACATAACCCAATACTTAATATCCATTATTAAATATCCCCAACTCACACACATAGAACCCAATACTCAATATCCAGTATTAAATATCCCCAACACACACACATAGAACCCAATACTCAATATCCAGCAATAAATATCCCCAACACACACATAGAACCCAATACTCAATATCCAGTATTAAATATCCCCAACTCACTGACAGAACCCAATACTCAATATCCAGTATTAAATATCCCCATCGCACACACAGAACCCAATACTCAATATCCAGTATCAAATATCCCCAACACACACACATTACCCAATTCTCAATATCCAGTGTTAAATATCCCCAACACACACACAGAACCCAATACTCAATATCCAGTATTAAATATCCCCAACACACACACATAACCCAATACTCAATATCCAGTATTAAATGTCCCCAACACACACACAGAACCCAATACTCAATATCCAGTATTAAATATCCCCAACGCACACACAGAACCCAATACTCAATATCCAGTATTAAATATCCCCAAGACACACACAGAACCCAATACTCAATATCCAGCATTAAATATCCCCAAGACACACACAGAACCCAATACTCAATATCCAGCTTTAAATATCCCCAACACACACACAGAACCCAATATCCAGCATTAAATATCCCCAACACACGCACATAACCCAATACTCAATATCCATTATTAAATATCCCCAACTCACGCACATAGAACCCAATACTCAATATCCAGTTTTAAATATCCCCAACACACACACATAGAACCCAATACTCAATATCCAGCAATAAATATCCCCAACACACACATAGAACCCAATACTCAATATACAGTATTAAATATCCCCAACTCACTGACAGAACCCAATACTCAATATCCAGTATTAAATATCCCCAACACACACACACAGAACCCAACACTCAATATCTAGTATTAAATATCCCCAACACACACATAACCCAATACTCAATATCCAGTATTAAATATCCCCAACACACACAGAACCCAATACTCAATATCCAGTATTAAATATCCCCCACACACAGAACCCAATACTCAATATCCAGTATTAAATATCTCCAACACACACACAGAACCCAATACTCAATATCCAGCATTAAATATCCCCAACACACACACAGAACCCAACACTCAATATACGGTATTAAATATCCCCAACACACACACAGAACCCAATTCTCAATATCCAGTATTAAACATCCCCAACACACAGACAGAACCCAATACTCAATATCCAGTATTAAATATCCCCAACACACACACAGAACCCAATTCTCAATATCCAGTATTAAATATCCCCAACACACAGACATAGAACCCAATACTCAATATCCAGCAATAAACATCCCCAACACACACACATAGAACCCAATACTCAATATCCAGCAATAAATATCCCCAACACACACATAGAATCCAATACTCAATATCCAGTATTAAATATCCCCATCTCACTGACAGAACCCAATACTGAATATCAAGTATTAAATTTCCCCAACACACACACACAGAACCCAACACTCAATATCCAGTATTAAATGTCCCCAACACACACACAACCCAATAATCAATATCCAGTATTAAATATCCCCAACACACACAGAACCCAATATTCAATATCCAGTATTAAATATCCCCAACACACACACACACAACCCAATACTCAATATCCAGTATTAAATGTCCCCAACACACACACAACCGAATACTCAATATCCAGTATTAAAAATCCCCAACTCACTGACAGAACCCAACACTCAATATCCAGTATTGAATGTCCCCAACACACACACAACCCAATACTCAATATCCAGTATTAAATATCCCCCACACACGGAACCCAATACTCAATAACCACTATTAAATATCCCCAACACACGCACAGAACCCAATACTCAATATCCAGCATTCAATATCCCCAACACACACACAGAACCCAACATTCAATCTACAGTATTAAACCTCCCCAACAAACACCCACAGAACCCAATACTCAATATCCAGTATTAAATATCCCCAACACACACACAGAACCCAATACTCAATATCCAGTATTAAATATCCCCAACACACACACAGAATCCAACACTCAATATCCAGTATTAAATATCCCCAACACACACACAGAACCCAATACTCAATATCCAGTATTAAATATCCCCAACACACACACATAGAACCCAATACTCAATAACCAGCATTAAATATCCCAAACACACACACAGAACCCAATACTCAATATCCAGTATCAAATATCCCCAACACACACACAGAACCCAATACTCAATATCCAGCATTAAATATCCCCAACACACACACAGAAACCAACACGCAATATCCAGTATTAAATATCCCCAACACACACACAGAACCCAATACTCATTATCCAGTATTAAATAGCCCCAACTCACACACATAGAACCCAATACTCAATATCCAGCAATAAATATCCCCAACACACACATAGAACCCAATACTCAATATCTAGTATTAAATATCCCCAACTCACTGACAGAACCCAATACTCAATATCCAGTATTAAATATCCCCAACACACACACACAGAACCCAACACTCAATATCCAGTATTAAATATCCCCAACACACACAGAACCCAATACTCAATATCCAGTATTAAATATCCTCCACACACAGAACCCACTACTCAATATCCAGCATTAAATATCCCCAATACACACACAGAACCCAATACTCAATATCCACGATTAAATATCCCCAACACACGCACAGAACCCAATACTCAATATCCAGCATTAAATATCCCCAACACACACACAGAACCCAACACTCAATATACAGTATTAAACATCCCCAACAAACACCCACAGAACCCAATACTCAATATCCAGTATTAAATATCCCCAACACACACACAGAACCCAATACTCAATATCCAGTATTAAATATCGCCAACACACACACAGAACCCAATACTCAATATCCAGTATTAAATATCACCAACACACACACAGAACCCAATACTCAATATCCAGCAATAAATATCCCCAACACACACATAGAACCCAATACTCAATATCCAGTATTAAATATCCCCAACACACACGCAGAACCCAATTCTCAATATCCAGTATTAAATATCCCCAACACACACACATAGAACCCAATACTCAATATCCAGCAATAAATATCCCCAACACACACATAGAACCCAATACTCAATATCCAGTATTAAATAACCCCAACGCACTGACAGAACCCAATACTCAATATCCAGTATTAAATATCCCCAACACACACACACAGAACCCAACACTCAATATCCAGTATTAAATATCCCCAACACACACAGAGCCCAATACTCAATATCCAGTATTAAATATCCCCAACACACAGAGAACCCAATACTCAATATCCAGTATTAAATATCCCCAACACACACACATAGAACCCAATACTCAATACCCAGTATTAAATATCCTCAACACGCACATAGAAACCAATACTCAATATCCAGTATTAAATATCCCCAACACACACACACAGAACCCAATACTCAACATCCACTATTAAATATCCCCAACACACACACAGAACCCAATACTCAATGTCCAGTATTAAATATCCCCAACACACACACACAGAACCCAATACTCAATATCCAGTATTGTATATCCCCAACACGCACAGAACCCAATGCTCAATATCCAGTATTACATATCCCCAACACACACACAGAACCCAATTCTCAATATCCAGTATTAAATATCCCCAAGACACACACAGAACCCAATACTCAATATCCAGCATTAAATATCCCCAAGACACACACAGAATCCAATACTCAATATCCAGTATTAAATGTCCCCAACACACACACAGAACCCAATACTCAATAACCAGCATTAAATATCCCCAACACACACACAGAACCCAATACTCAATATCCAGCATTAAATATCCCCAACTCACACACAGAACCCAATATCCAGCATTAAATATCCCCAACACACGCACATAACCCAATACTTAATATCCATTATTAAATATCCCCAACTCACACACATAGAACCCAATACTCAATATCCAGTATTAAATATCCCCAACACACACACATAGAACCCAATACTCAATATCCAGCAATAAATATCCCCAACACACACATAGAACCCAATACTCAATATCCAGTATTAAATATCCCCAACTCACTGACAGAACCCAATACTCAATATCCAGTATTAAATATCCCCATCGCACACACAGAACCCAATACTCAATATCCAGTATCAAATATCCCCAACACACACACATTACCCAATTCTCAATATCCAGTGTTAAATATCCCCAACACACACACAGAACCCAATACTCAATATCCAGTATTAAATATCCCCAACACACACACATAACCCAATACTCAATATCCAGTATTAAATGTCCCCAACACACACACAGAACCCAATACTCAATATCCAGTATTAAATATCCCCAACGCACACACAGAACCCAATACTCAATATCCAGTATTAAATATCCCCAAGACACACACAGAACCCAATACTCAATATCCAGCATTAAATATCCCCAAGACACACACAGAACCCAATACTCAATATCCAGCTTTAAATATCCCCAACACACACACAGAACCCAATATCCAGCATTAAATATCCCCAACACACGCACATAACCCAATACTCAATATCCATTATTAAATATCCCCAACTCACGCACATAGAACCCAATACTCAATATCCAGTTTTAAATATCCCCAACACACACACATAGAACCCAATACTCAATATCCAGCAATAAATATCCCCAACACACACATAGAACCCAATACTCAATATACAGTATTAAATATCCCCAACTCACTGACAGAACCCAATACTCAATATCCAGTATTAAATATCCCCAACACACACACACAGAACCCAACACTCAATATCTAGTATTAAATATCCCCAACACACACATAACCCAATACTCAATATCCAGTATTAAATATCCCCAACACACACAGAACCCAATACTCAATATCCAGTATTAAATATCCCCCACACACAGAACCCAATACTCAATATCCAGTATTAAATATCTCCAACACACACACAGAACCCAATACTCAATATCCAGCATTAAATATCCCCAACACACACACAGAACCCAACACTCAATATACGGTATTAAATATCCCCAACACACACACAGAACCCAATTCTCAATATCCAGTATTAAACATCCCCAACACACAGACAGAACCCAATACTCAATATCCAGTATTAAATATCCCCAACACACACACAGAACCCAATTCTCAATATCCAGTATTAAATATCCCCAACACACAGACATAGAACCCAATACTCAATATCCAGCAATAAACATCCCCAACACACACACATAGAACCCAATACTCAATATCCAGCAATAAATATCCCCAACACACACATAGAATCCAATACTCAATATCCAGTATTAAATATCCCCATCTCACTGACAGAACCCAATACTGAATATCAAGTATTAAATATCCCCAACACACACACACAGAACCCAACACTCAATATCCAGTATTAAATGTCCCCAACACACACACAACCCAATAATCAATATCCAGTATTAAATATCCCCAACACACACAGAACCCAATATTCAATATCCAGTATTAAATATCCCCAACACACACACACACAACCCAATACTCAATATCCAGTATTAAATGTCCCCAACACACACACAACCGAATACTCAATATCCAGTATTAAAAATCCCCAACTCACTGACAGAACCCAACACTCAATATCCAGTATTGAATGTCCCCAACACACACACAACCCAATACTCAATATCCAGTATTAAATATCCCCCACACACGGAACCCAATACTCAATAACCACTATTAAATATCCCCAACACACGCACAGAACCCAATACTCAATATCCAGCATTCAATATCCCCAACACACACACAGAACCCAACATTCAATCTACAGTATTAAACCTCCCCAACAAACACCCACAGAACCCAATACTCAATATCCAGTATTAAATATCCCCAACACACACACAGAACCCAATACTCAATATCCAGTATTAAATATCCCCAACACACACACAGAATCCAACACTCAATATCCAGTATTAAATATCCCCAACACACACACAGAACCCAATACTCAATATCCAGTATTAAATATCCCCAACACACACACATAGAACCCAATACTCAATAACCAGCATTAAATATCCCAAACACACACACAGAACCCAATACTCAATATCCAGTATCAAATATCCCCAACACACACACAGAACCCAATACTCAATATCCAGCATTAAATATCCCCAACACACACACAGAAACCAACACGCAATATCCAGTATTAAATATCCCCAACACACACACAGAACCCAATACTCATTATCCAGTATTAAATAGCCCCAACTCACACACATAGAACCCAATACTCAATATCCAGCAATAAATATCCCCAACACACACATAGAACCCAATACTCAATATCTAGTATTAAATATCCCCAACTCACTGACAGAACCCAATACTCAATATCCAGTATTAAATATCCCCAACACACACACACAGAACCCAACACTCAATATCCAGTATTAAATATCCCCAACACACACAGAACCCAATACTCAATATCCAGTATTAAATATCCTCCACACACAGAACCCACTACTCAATATCCAGCATTAAATATCCCCAATACACACACAGAACCCAATACTCAATATCCACGATTAAATATCCCCAACACACGCACAGAACCCAATACTCAATATCCAGCATTAAATATCCCCAACACACACACAGAACCCAACACTCAATATACAGTATTAAACATCCCCAACAAACACCCACAGAACCCAATACTCAATATCCAGTATTAAATATCCCCAACACACACACAGAACCCAATACTCAATATCCAGTATTAAATATCGCCAACACACACACAGAACCCAATACTCAATATCCAGTATTAAATATCACCAACACACACACAGAACCCAATACTCAATATCCAGCAATAAATATCCCCAACACACACATAGAACCCAATACTCAATATCCAGTATTAAATATCCCCAACACACACACAGAACCCAATTCTCAATATCCAGTATTAAATATCCCCAACACACACACATAGAACCCAATACTCAATATCCAGCAATAAATATCCCCAACACACACATAGAACCCAATACTCAATATCCAGTATTAAATAACCCCAACGCACTGACAGAACCCAATACTCAATATCCAGTATTAAATATCCCCAACACACACACACAGAACCCAACACTCAATATCCAGTATTAAATATCCCCAACACACACAGAGCCCAATACTCAATATCCAGTATTAAATATCCCCAACACACAGAGAACCCAATACTCAATATCCAGTATTAAATATCCCCAACACACACACATAGAACCCAATACTCAATACCCAGTATTAAATATCCTCAACACGCACATAGAAACCAATACTCAATATCCAGTATTAAATATCCCCAACACACACACACAGAACCCAATACTCAACATCCACTATTAAATATCCCCAACACACACACAGAACCCAATACTCAATGTCCAGTATTAAATATCCCCAACACACACACACAGAACCCAATACTCAATATCCAGTATTGTATATCCCCAACACGCACAGAACCCAATGCTCAATATCCAGTATTACATATCCCCAACACACACACAGAACCCAATTCTCAATATCCAGTATTAAATATCCCCAAGACACACACAGAACCCAATACTCAATATCCAGCATTAAATATCCCCAAGACACACACAGAATCCAATACTCAATATCCAGTATTAAATGTCCCCAACACACACACAGAACCCAATACTCAATAACCAGCATTAAATATCCCCAACACACACACAGAAACCAATTCTCAATAAGCAGTGTTAAATATCCCCAACACACACACAGAACCCAATACTCAATATCCAGTATTAAATATCCCCAACACACACACAGCACCCAATACTCAATATCCAGTATTAAATATCCCCAACACACACACAGAACCCAATACTCAATATCCAGTATTAAATATCCCCAACACACACACAGAACCCATTACTCAATATCCAGTATTAAATATTCCCAACACACACACAGAACCCAATGCTCAATATCCAGCATTAAATATCCCCAACACACAGAGAACCCAATACTCAATATCCAGTATTAAATATCCCCAACACACACACATAGAACCCAATACTCAATATCCAGTATTAAATATCCTCAACACGCACATAGAAACCAATACTCAATTTCCAGTATTAAATATCCCCAACACACACACGCAGAACCCAATACTCAATATCCAGTATTAAATATCCCCAACACGCACACAGAACCCAATACTCAATATCCAGTATTAAAT
The DNA here is from genome assembly GCF_047496885.1 of Scyliorhinus torazame. NCBI lineage: Eukaryota > Metazoa > Chordata > Chondrichthyes > Carcharhiniformes > Scyliorhinidae > Scyliorhinus > Scyliorhinus torazame. The sequence goes on along the minus strand of NC_092707.1, from coordinate 381,054,802 downwards.
ATCCCCAACACACACACATAGAACCCAATACTCAATATCCAGTATTAAATATCCCCAACACACACACAGAACCGAATGCACAATATCCAGCATTAAATATCCCCAACAGACACACAGAACCCAATACTCAATATCCAGTATTCAATATCCCCAACACACACACAGAACCCAATTCTCAATATCCAGTATTAAATATCCACCACACACAGAACCCAATACTCAATATCCACTATTAAATATCTCCAACACACGCACAGAACACAATACTCAATATCCAGAATTAAATATCCCCAACACACACACAGCACCCAACACTCAATATCCACTATTAAATATCCCCAACGCACGCACAGAACCCAATACTCAATATCCAGCATTAAATATCCCCAACACACACACAGAACCCAACACTCAATATCCAGTATTAAATATCCCCAACACACACACAGAACCCAATACTCAATATCCAGTATTAAATATCCCCAACACACACACAGAACCCAATACTCAAAATGCAGCATTAAATATCCCCAACACACACACAGAACGCAACACTCAATATACAGTATTAAACATCCACAACACACACACAGAACCCAATACTCAATATCCAGTATTAAATGTCCCCAACACACACACAGAACCCAATACTCAATATCCAGTATTAAATATCCCCAACACACACACATAACCCAATACTCAATATCCAGTATTAAATGTCCCCAACACACACACTGAACCCAATACTCAATATCCAGTATTAAATATCCCCAACGCACGCACAGAAACCAATACTCAATATCCAGTATTAAATATCCCCAACGCACACACAGAACCCAATACTCAATATCCAGTATTAAACATCCACAACACACACCCACAGAACCCAATACTCAATATCCAGTATTATATATCCCCAACACACACACAGAACCCAATACTCAATATCCAGTATTAAATATCCCCAACACACACACAGAACCCAATACTCAATATCCATTATTAAATATCCCCAACACACACACAGAACCCAATACTCAATATCCAGCATTAAATATCCCCAACACACACACAGAACGCAACACTCAATATACAGTATTAAACATCCACAACACACACACAGAGCCCAATACTCAATATCCAGTATTAAATGTCCCCAACACACACACAGAACCCAATACTCAATATCCAGTATTAAATATCCCCAACGCACACACAGAACCCAATACTCAATATCCAGTATTAAATATCCCCAACACACACACATTACCCAATTCTCAATATCCAGTGTTAAATATCCCCAACACACACACAGAACCCAATACTCAATATCCAGTATTAAATATCCCCAACACACACACAGAACCCAATACTCAATATCCAGTATTAAATGTCCCCAACACACACACAGAACCCAATACTCAATATCCAGTATTAAATATCCCCAACGCACACACAGAACCCAATACTCAATATCCAGTATTAAATATCCCCAACACAAACACAGAACCCAATACTCAATATCCAGTATTAAATATCCCCAACACACACACAGAACCCTATGCTTAATATCCAGCATTAAATATCCCCAAAACACACACATAGAACCCAATACTCAATATCCAGCATTAAATATCCCCAACACACACACACAGAACCCAATACTCAATATCCTGTATTAAATATCCCCAACACACACACAGAACCCAATACTCAATATCCAGTATTACATATCCCCAACACACACACAGAACCCAATTCTCAATATCCAGTATTAAATATCCCCAAGACACACACAGAACCCAATACTCAATATCCAGCATTAAATATACCCAAGACACACACAGAACCCAATACTCAATATCCAGCATTAAATATCCCCAACACACACACAGAACCCAATACTCAATATCCAGTATTAAATATCCCCAACACACACACAGAACCCAATACTCAATATCCAGTATTAAATATCCCCAACACTCACACAGAACCCATTACTCAATATCCAGTATTAAATATCCCCAACACACACACAGAACCCAATGCTCAATATCCAGCATTAAATATCCCCAACACACAGAGAACCCAATATTCAATATCCAGTATTAAATATCCCCAACACACACACATAGAACCCAATACTCAATATCCAGTATTAAATATCCTCAACACGCACATAGAAACCAATACTCAATATCCAGTATTAAATATCCCCAACACACACACACAGAACCCAATGCTCAATATCCAGTATTAAATATCCCCAACACGCACACAGAACCCAATACTCAATATCCAGTATTAAATATCCCCAACGCACACACATAGAATCCAATACTCAATATCCAGTATTAAATATCCCCAACACACACGCAGAACCGAATACACAATATCCAGCATTAAATATCCCCAACAGACACACAGAACCCAATACTCAATATCCAGTATTCAATATCCCCAACACACGCACAGAACCCAATTCTCAATATCCAGTATTAAATATCCACCACACACAGAACCCAATACTCAATATCCACTATTAAATATCTCCAACACACGCACAGAACACAATACTCAATATCCAGTATTAAATATCCCCAACACACACACAGAACCCAACACTCAATATCCAGTATTAAATATCCCCAACACACACACAGAACCCAATACTCAATATCCAGTATTAAATATCCCCAACACACACACAGAACCCAATACACAAAATGCAGCATTAAATATCCCCAACACACACACAGAACGCAACACTCAATATACAGTATTAAACATCCACAACACACACACAGAACCCAATACTCAATGTCCAGTATTAAATGTCCCCAACACACACACAGAACCCAATACTCAATATACAGTATTAAATATCCCCAACACACACACATAACCCAATACTCAATATCCAGTATTAAATGTCCCCAACACACACACAGTACCCAATACTCAATATCCAGTATTAAATATCCCCAACGCACGCACAGAACCCAATACTCAATATCCAGTATTAAATATCCCCAACGCACACACAGAACCCAATACTCAATATCCAGTATTAAACATCCACAACACACACCCACAGAACCCAATACTCAATATCCAGTATTATATATCCCCAACACACACACAGAACCCAATACTCAATATCCAGTATTAAATATCCCCAACACACACACAGAACCCAATACATAATATCCAGTACTAAATATCCCCAACACACACACAGAACCCAATACTCAATATCCAGCATTAAATATCCCCAACACACACACAGAACGCAACACTCAATATACAGTATTAAACATCCACAACACACACACAGAACCCAATACTCAATATCCAGTATTAAATGTCCCCAACACACACACAGAACCCAATACTCAATATCCAGTATTAAATATCCCCAACACACACACATAACCCAATACTCAATATCCAGTATTAAATGTCCCCAACACACACACAGAACCCAATACTCAATATCCAGTATTAAATATCCCCAACGCACACACAGAACGCAACACTCAATATACAGTATTAAACATCCACAACACACACACAGAACCCAATACTCAATATCCAGTATTAAATGTCCCCAACACACACACAGAACCCAATACTCAATATCCAGTATTAAATATCCCCAACACACACACATAACCCAATACTCAATATCCAGTATTAAATGTCCCCAACACACACACAGAACCCAATACTCAATATCCAGTATTAAATATCCCCAACGCACACACAGAACCCAATACTCAATATCCAGTATTAAATATCCCCAACACACACACATTACCCAATTCTCAATATCCAGTGTTAAATATCCCCAACACACACACAGAACCCAATACTCAATATCCAGTATTAAATATCCCCAACACACACACATCCCAATACTCAATATCCAGTATTAAATGTCCCCAACACACACACAGAACCCAATACTCAATATCCAGTATTAAATATCCCCAACGCACACACAGAACCCAATACTCAATATCCAGTATTAAATATCCCCAAGACACACACAGAACCCAATACTCAATATCCAGCATTAAATATGCCCAAGACACACACAGAACCCAATACTCAATATCCAGCATTAAATATCCCCAACACACACACAGAACCCATTATCCAGCATTTAATATCCCCAACACACGCACATAACCCAATACTCAATATCCATTATTAAATATCCCCAACTCACACACATAGAACCCAATACTCAATATCCAGTATTAAATATCCCCAACACACACACATAGAACCCAATACTCAATAACCAGCAATAAATATCCCCAACACACACATAGAACCCAATACTCAATATCCAGTATTAAATATCCCCAACTCACTGACAGAACCCAATACTCAATATCCAGTATTAAATATCCCCAACGCACATACAGAACCCAATACTCAATATCCAGTATTAAATATCCCCAACACACACACATTACCCAATTCTCAATATCCAGTGTTAAATATCCCCAACACACACACAGAACCCAATACTCAATATCCAGTATTAAATATCCCCAACACACACACATAACCCAATACTCAATATCCAGTATTAAAAGTCCCCAACACACACACAGAACCCAATACTCAATATCCAGTATTAAATATCCCCAACGCACACACAGAACCCAATACTCAATATCCAGTATTAAATATCCCCAAGACACACACAGAACCCAATACTCAACATCCAGCATTAAATATCCCCAAGACACACACAGAACCCAATACTCAATATCCAGCATTAAATATCCCCAACACACACACAGAACCCAATATCCAGCATTAAATATCCCCAACACACGCACATAACCCAATACTCAATATCCATTATTAAATATCCCCAACTCACGCACATAGAACCCAATACTCAATATCCAGTATTAAATATCCCCAACACACACACATAGAACCCAATACTCAATATCCAGCAATAAATATCCCCAACACACACATAGAACCCAATACTCAATATCCAGTATTAAATATCCCCAACTCACTGACAGAACCCAATACTCAATATCCAGTATTAAATATCCCCAACACACACACACAGAACCCAACACTCAATATCCAGTATTAAATATCCCCAACACACACAGAACCCAATACTCAATATCCAGTATTAAATATCCCCAACACACACAGAACCCAATACTCAATATCCAGTATTAAATATCCCCCACACACAGAACCCAATACTCAATATCCAGTATTCAATATCTCCAACACACACACAGAACCCAATACTCAATATCCAGCATTAAATATCCCCAACACACACACAGAACCCAACACTCAATATACAGTATTAAATATCCCCAACACACACACATAACCCAATACTCAATATCCAGTATTAAATGTCCCCAACACACACACAGAACCCAATACTCAATATCCAGTATTAAATATCCCCAACGCACACACAGAACCCAATACTCAATATCCAGTATTAAATATCCCCAACACACACACATTACCCAATTCTCAATATCCAGTGTTAAATATCCCAAACACACACACAGAACCCAATACTCAATATCCAGTATTAAATATCCCCAACACACACACATAACCCAATACTCAATATCCAGTATTAAATGTCCCCAACACACACACAGAACCCAATACTCAATATCCAGTATTAAATATCCCCAACGCACACACAGAACCCAATACTCAATATCCAGTATTAAATATCCCCAAGACACACACAGAACCCAATACTCAATATCCAGCATTAAATATCCCCAAGACACACACAGAACCCAATACTCAATATCCAGCATTAAATATCCCCAACACACACACAGAACCCAATATCCAGCATTAAATATCCCCAACACACGCACATAACCCAATACTTAATATCCATTATTAAATATCCCCAACTCACACACATAGAACCCAATACTCAATATCCAGTATTAAATATCCCCAACACACACACATAGAACCCAATACTCAATATCCAGCAATAAATATCCCCAACACACACATAGAACCCAATACTCAATATCCAGTATTAAATATCCCCAACTCACTGACAGAACCCAATACTCAATATCCAGTATTAAATATCCCCATCGCACACACAGAACCCAATACTCAATATCCAGTATTAAATATCCCCAACACACACACATTACCCAATTCTCAATATCCAGTGTTAAATATCCCCAACACACACACAGAACCCAATACTCAATATCCAGCATTAAATATCCCCAACACACACACATAACCCAATACTCAATATCCAGTATTAAATGTCCCCAACACACACACAGAACCCAATACTCAATATCCAGTATTAAATATCCCCAACGCACACACAGAACCCAATACTCAATATCCAGTATTAAATATCCCCAAGACACACACAGAACCCAATACTCAATATCCAGCATTAAATATCCCCAAGACACACACAGAACCCAATACTCAATATCCAGCTTTAAATATCCCCAACACACACACAGAACCCAATATCCAGCATTAAATATCCCCAACACACGCACATAACCCAATACTCAATATCCATTATTAAATATCCCCAACTCACGCACATAGAACCCAATACTCAATATCCAGTTTTAAATATCCCCAACACACACACATAGAACCCAATACTCAATATCCAGCAATAAATATCCCCAACACACACATAGAACCCAATACTCAATATCCAGTATTAAATATCCCCAACTCACTGACAGAACCCAATACTCAATATCCAGTATTAAATATCCCCAACACACACACACAGAACCCAATACTCAATATCCAGCATTAAATATCCCCAACACACACACAGAACCCAATATCCAGCATTAAATATCCCCAACACACGCACATAACCCAATACTTAATATCCATTATTAAATATCCGCAACTCACACACATAGAACCCAATACTCAATATCCAGTATTAAATATCCCCAACACACACACATAGAACCCAATACTCAATATCCAGCAATAAATATCCCCAACACACACATAGAACCCAATACTCAATATCCAGTATTAAATATCCCCAACTCACTGACAGAACCCAATACTCAATATCCAGTATTAAATATCCCCATCGCACACACAGAACCCAATACTCAATATCCAGTATTAAATATCCCCAACACACACACATTACCCAATTCTCAATATCCAGTGTTAAATATCCCCAACACACACACAGAACCCAATACTCAATATCCAGTATTAAATATCCCCAACACACACACAGAACCCAATACTCAATATCCAGTATTAAATGTCCCCAACACACACACAGAACCCAATACTCAATATCCAGTATTAAATATCCCCAACGCACACACAGAACCCAATACTCAATATCCAGTATTAAATATCCCCAAGACACACACAGAACCCAATACTCAATATCCAGCATTAAATATCCCCAAGACACACACAGAACCCAATACTCAATATCCAGCTTTAAATATCCCCAACACACACACAGAACCCAATATCCAGCATTAAATATCCCCAACACACGCACATAACCCAATACTCAATATCCATTATTAAATATCCCCAACTCACGCACATAGAACCCAATACTCAATATCCAGTTTTAAATATCCCCAACACACACACATAGAACCCAATACTCAATATCCAGCAATAAATATCCCCAACACACACATAGAACCCAATACTCAATATCCAGTATTAAATATCCCCAACTCACTGACAGAACCCAATACTCAATATCCAGTATTAAATATCCCCAACACACACACACAGAACCCAACACTCAATATCCAGTATTAAATATCCCCAACACACACATAACCCAATACTCAATATCCAGTATTAAATATCCCCAACACACACAGAACCCAATACTCAATATCCAGTATTAAATATCCCCCACACACAGAACCCAATACTCAATATCCAGTATTAAATATCTCCAACACACACACAGAACCCAATACTCAATATCCAGCATTAAATATCCCCAACACACACACAGAACCCAACACTCAATATACGGTATTAAATATCCCCAACACACACACAGAACCCAATTCTCAATATCCAGTATTAAACATCCCCAACACACAGACAGAACCCAATACTCAATATCCAGTATTAAATATCCCCAACACACACACAGAACCCAATTCTCAATATCCAGTATTAAATATCCCCAACACACAGACATAGAACCCAATACTCAATATCCAGCAATAAATATCCCCAACACACACACATAGAACCCAATGCTCAATATCCAGCAATAAATATCCCCAACACACACATAGAATCCAATACTCAATATCCAGTATTAAATATCCCCAACTCACTGACAGAACCCAATACTTAATATCAAGTATTAAATATCCCCAACACACACACACACAGAACCCAACACTCAATATCCAGTATTAAATGTCCCCAAAACACACACAACCCAATACTCAATATCCAGTATTAAATATCCCCAACACACACAGAACCCAATATTCAGTATCCAGTATTAAATATCCCCAACACACACACACACAACCCAATACTCAATATCCAGTATTAAATGTCCCCAACACACACACAACCGAATACTCAATATCCAGTATTAAAAATCCCCAACTCACTGACAGAACCCAACACTCAATATCCAGTATTGAATGTCCCCAACACACACACAACCCAATACTCAATATCCAGTATTAAATATCCCCCACACACAGAACCCAATACTCAATAACCACTATTAAATATCCCCAACACACGCACAGAACCCAATACTCAATATCCAGCATTAAATATCCCCAACACACACACAGAACCCAACATTCAATATACAGTATTAAATATCCCCCACACACACACACAGAACCCAATACTCAATATCCAGTATTAAATATCCCCAACACACACACATAACCCAATACTCAATATCCAGTATTATATGTCCCCAACACACACACAGAACCCAATACTCAATATCCAGTATTAAATATCCCCAACGCACACACAGAACCCAATACTCAATATCCAGTATTAAATATCCCCAAGACACACACAGAACCCAATACTCAATATCCAGCATTAAATATCCCCAAGACACACACAGAACCCAATACTCAATATCCAGCATTAAATATCCCCAACTCACACACAGAACCCAATATCCAGCATTAAATATCCCCAACACACGCACATAACCCAATACTTAATATCCATTATTAAATATCCCCAACTCACACACATAGAACCCAATACTCAATATCCAGTATTAAATATCCCCAACACACACACATAGAACCCAATACTCAATATCCAGCAATAAATATCCCCAACACACACATAGAACCCAATACTCAATATCCAGTATTAAATATCCCCAACTCACTGACAGAACCCAATACTCAATATCCAGTATTAAATATCCCCATCGCACACACAGAACCCAATACTCAATATCCAGTATTAAATATCCCCAACACACACACATTACCCAATTCTCAATATCCAGTGTTAAATATCCCCAACACACACACAGAACCCAATACTCAATATCCAGTATTAAATATCCCCAACACACACACATAACCCAATACTCAATATCCAGTATTAAATGTCCCCAACACACACACAGAACCCAATACTCAATATCCAGTATTAAATATCCCCAACGCACACACAGAACCCAATACTCAATATCCAGTATTAAATATCCCCAAGACACACACAGAACCCAATACTCAATATCCAGCATTAAATATCCCCAAGACACACACAGAACCCAATACTCAATATCCAGCTTTAAATATCCCCAACACACACACAGAACCCAATATCCAGCATTAAATATCCCCAACACACGCACATAACCCAATACTCAATATCCATTATTAAATATCCCCAACTCACGCACATAGAACCCAATACTCAATATCCAGTTTTAAATATCCCCAACACACACACATAGAACCCAATACTCAATATCCAGCAATAAATATCCCCAACACACACATAGAACCCAATACTCAATATCCAGTATTAAATATCCCCAACACACACATAACCCAATACTCAATATCCAGTATTAAATATCCCCAACACACACAGAACCCAATACTCAATATCCAGTATTAAATATCCCCCACACACAGAACCCAATACTCAATATCCAGTATTAAATATCTCCAACACACACACAGAACCCAATACTCAATATCCAGCATTAAATATCCCCAACACACACACAGAACCCAACACTCAATATACGGTATTAAATATCCCCAACACACACACAGAACCCAATTCTCAATATCCAGTATTAAATATCCCCAACACACAGACATAGAACCCAATACTCAATATCCAGCAATAAACATCCCCAACACACACACATAGAACCCAATACTCAATATCCAGCAATAAATATCCCCAACACACACATAGAATCCAATACTCAATATCCAGTATTAAATATCCCCATCTCACTGACAGAACCCAATACTTAATATCAAATATTAAATATCCCCAACACACACAGAACCCAATATTCAATATCCAGTATTAAATATCCCCAACACACACACACACAACCCAATACTCAATATCCAGTATTAAATGTCCCCAACACACACACAACCGAATACTCAATATCCAGTATTAAATATCCCCAACTCACTGACAGAACCCAACACTCAATATCCAGTATTGAATGTCCCCAACACACACACAACCCAATATTCAATATCCAGTATTAAATATCCCCAACACACACACACACAACCCAATACTCAATATCCAGTATTAAAAATCCCCAACTCACTGACAGAACCCAACACTCAATATCCAGTATTGAATGTCCCCAACACACACACAACCCAATACTCAATATCCAGTATTAAATATTCCCCACACACAGAACCCAATACTCAATAACCACTATTAAATATCCCCAACACACGCACAGAACCCAATACTCAATATCCAGCATTAAATATCCCCAACACACACACAGAACCCAACATTCAATCTACAGTATTAAACCTCCCCAACAAACACCCACAGAACCCAAAACTCAATATCCAGTATTAAATATCCCCAACACACACACAGAACCCAATACTCAATATCCAGTATTAAATATCCCCAACACACACACAGAATCCAACACTCAATATCCAGTATTAAATATCCCCAACACACACACAGAACCCAATACTCAATATCCAGTATTAAATATCCCCAACACACACACATAGAACCCAATACTCAATAACCAGCATTAAATATCCCAAACACACACACAGAACCCAATACTCAATATCCAGTATCAAATATCCCCAACACACACACAGAAACAAACACGCAATATCCAGTATTAAATATCCCCAACACACACACAGAAACCAACACGCAATATCCAGTATTAAATATCCCCAACACACACACAGAACCCAATACTCATTAACCAGTATTAAATAGCCCCAACTCACACACATAGAACCCAATACTCAATATCCAGCAATAAATATCCCCAACACACACATAGAACCCAATACTCAATATCTAGTATTAAATATCCCCAACTCACTGACAGAACCCAATACTCAATATCCAGTATTAAATATCCCCAACACACACACACAGAACCCAACACTCAATATCCAGTATTAAATATCCCCAACACACACAGAACCCAATACTCAATATCCAGTATTAAATATCCTCCACACACAGAACCCACTACTCAATATCCAGCATTAAATATCCCCAATACACACACAGAACCCAATACTCAATATCCACGATTAAATATCCCCAACACACGCACAGAACCCAATACTCAATATCCAGCATTAAATATCCCCAACACACACACAGAACCCAACACTCAATATACAGTATTAAACATCCCCAACAAACACCCACAGAACCCAATACTCAATATCCAGTATTAAATATCCCCAACACACACACAGAACCCAATACTCAATATCCAGTATTAAATATCGCCAACACACACACAGAACCCAATACTCAATATCCAGTATTAAATATCACCAACACACACACAGAACCCAATACTCAATATCCAGCAATAAATATCCCCAACACACACATAGAACCCAATACTCAATATCCAGTATTAAATATCCCCAACACACACACAGAACCCAATTCTCAATATCCAGTATTAAATATCCCCAACACACACACATAGAACCCAATTCTCAATATCCAGCAATAAATATCCCCAACACACACATAGAACCCAATACTCAATATCCAGTATTAAATATCCCCAACGCACTGACAGAACCCAATACTCAATATCCAGTATTAAATATCCCCAACACACACACACAGAACCCAACACTCAATATCCAGTATTAAATATCCCCAACACACACAGAGCCCAATACTCAATATCCAGTATTAAATATCCCCAACACACAGAGAACCCAATACTCAATATCCAGTATTAAATATCCCCAACACACACACATAGAACCCAATACTCAATACCCAGTATTAAATATCCTCAACACGCACATAGAAACCAATACTCAATATCCAGTATTAAATATCCTCAACACACACACACAGAACCCAATACTCAATATCCACTATTAAATATCCCCAACACACACACAGAACCCAATACTCAATGTCCAGTATTAAATATCCCCAACACACACACACAGAACCCAATACTCAATATCCAGTATTGTATATCCCCAACACGCACAGAACCCAATGCTCAATATCCAGTATTACATATCCCCAACACACACACAGAACCCAATTCTCAATATCCAGTATTAAATATCCCCAAGACACACACAGAACCCAATACTCAATATCCAGCATTAAATATCCCCAAGACACACACAGAATCCAATACTCAATATCCAGTATTAAATGTCCCCAACACACACACAGAACCCAATACTCAATAACCAGCATTAAATATCCCCAACACACACACAGAAACCAATTCTCAATAAGCAGTGTTAAATATCCCCAACACACACACAGAACCCAATACTCAATATCCAGTATTAAATATCCCCAACACACACACAGCACCCAATACTCAATATCCAGTATTAAATATCCCCAACACACACACAGAACCCAATACTCAATATCCAGTATTAAATATCCCCAACACACACACAGAACCCATTACTCAATATCCAGTATTAAATATCCCCAACACACACACAGAACCCAATGCTCAATATCCAGCATTAAATATCCCCAACACACAGAGAACCCAATACTCAATATCCAGTATTAAATATCCCCAACACACACACATAGAACCCAATACTCAATATCCAGTATTAAATATCCTCAACACGCACATAGAAACCAATACTCAATTTCCAGTATTAAATATCCCCAACACACACACACAGAACCCAATACTCAATATCCAGTATTAAATATCCCCAACACGCACACAGAACCCAATACTCAATATCCAGTATTAAATATCCCCAACACACACACATAGAACCCAATACTCAATATCCAGTATTAAATATCCCCAACACACACACAGAACCGAATGCACAATATCCAGCATTAAATATCCCCAACAGACACACAGAACCCAGTACTCAATATCCAGTATTCAATATCCCCAACACACACACAGAACCCAATTCTCAATATCCAGTATTAAATATCCACCACACACAGAACCCAATACTCAATATCCACTATTAAATATCTCCAACACACGCACAGAACACAATACTCAATATCCAGTATTAAATATCCCCAACACACACACAGCACCCAACACTCAATATCCACTATTAAATATCCCCAACGCACGCACAGAACCCAATACTCAATATCCAGCATTAAATATCCCCAACACACACACAGAACCCAACACTCAATATCCAGTATTAAATATCCCCAACACACACACAGAACCCAATACTCAATATCCAGTATTAAATATCCCCAACACACACACAGAACCCAATACTCAAAATGCAGCATTAAATATCCCCAACACACACACAGAACGCAACACTCAATATACAGTATTAAACATCCACAACACACACACAGAACCCAATACTCAATATCCAGTATTAAATGTCCCCAACACACACACAGAACCCAATACTCAATATCCAGTATTAAATATCCCCAACACACACACATAACCCAATACTCAATATCCAGTATTAAATGTCCCCAACACACACACTGAACCCAATACTCAATATCCAGTATTAAATATCCCCAACGCACGCACAGAACCCAATACTCAATATCCAGTATTAAATATCCCCAACGCACACACAGAACCCAATACTCAATATCCAGTATTAAACATCCACAACACACACCCACAGAACCCAATACTCAATATCCAGTATTATATATCCCCAACACACACACAGAACCCAATACTCAATATCCAGTATTAAATATCCCCAACACACACACAGAACCCAATACTCAATATCCATTATTAAATATCCCCAACACACACACAGAACCCAATACTCAATATCCAGCATTAAATATCCCCAACACACACACAGAACGCAACACTCAATATACAGTATTAAACATCCCCAACACACACACAGAACCCAATACTCAATAACCAGCATTAAATATCCCCAACACACACACAGAAACCAATTCTCAATAAGCAGTGTTAAATATCCCCAACACACACACAGAACCCAATACTCAATATCCAGTATTAAATATCCCCAACACACACACAGCACCCAATACTCAATATCCAGTATTAAATATCCCCAACACACACACAGAACCCAATACTCAATATCCAGTATTAAATATCCCCAACACACACACAGAACCCATTACTCAATATCCAGTATTAAATATCCCCAACACACACACAGAACCCAATGCTCAATATCCAGCATTAAATATCCCCAACACACAGAGAACCCAATACTCAATATCCAGTATTAAAAATCCCCAACACACACACATAGAACCCAATACTCAATATCCAGTATTAAATATCCTCAACACGCACATAGAAACCAATACTCAATTTCCAGTATTAAATATCCCCAACACACACACACAGAACCCAATACTCAATATCCAGTATTAAATATCCCCAACACGCACACAGAACCCAATACTCAATATCCAGTATTAAATATCCCCAAGACACACACATAGAACCCAATACTCAATATCCAGTATTAAATATCCCCAACACACACACAGAACCGAATGCACAATATCCAGCATTAAATATCCCCAACAGACACACAGAACCCAATACTCAATATCCAGTATTCAATATCCCCAACACACACACAGAACCCAATTCTCAATATCCAGTATTAAATATCCACCACACACAGAACCCAATACTCAATATCCACTATTAAATATCTCCAACACACGCACAGAACACAATACTCAATATCCAGTATTAAATATCCCCAACACACACACAGCACCCAACACTCAATATCCACTATTAAATATCCCCAACGCACGCACAGAACCCAATACTCAATATCCAGCATTAAATATCCCCAACACACACACAGAACCCAACACTCAATATCCAGTATTAAATATCCCCAACACACACACAGAACCCAATACTCAATATCCAGTATTAAATATCCCCAACACACACACAGAACCCAATACTCAAAATGCAGCATTAAATATCCCCAACACACACACAGAACGCAACACTCAATATACAGTATTAAACATCCACAACACACACACAGAACCCAATACTCAATATCCAGTATTAAATGTCCCCAACACACACACAGAACCCAATACTCAATATCCAGTATTAAATATCCCCAACACACACACATAACCCAATACTCAATATCCAGTATTAAATGTCCCCAACACACACACTGAACCCAATACTCAATATCCAGTATTAAATATCCCCAACGCACGCACAGAAACCAATACTCAATATCCAGTATTAAATATCCCCAACGCACACACAGAACCCAATACTCAATATCCAGTATTAAACATCCACAACACACACCCACAGAACCCAATACTCAATATCCAGTATTATATATCCCCAACACACACACAGAACCCAATACTCAATATCCAGTATTAAATATCCCCAACACACACACAGAACCCAATACTCAATATCCATTATTAAATATCCCCAACACACACACAGAACCCAATACTCAATATCCAGCATTAAATATCCCCAACACACACACAGAACGCAACACTCAATATACAGTATTAAACATCCACAACACACACACAGAGCCCAATACTCAATATCCAGTATTAAATGTCCCCAACACACACACAGAACCCAATACTCAATATCCAGTATTAAATATCCCCAACGCACACACAGAACCCAATACTCAATATCCAGTATTAAATATCCCCAACACACACACATTACCCAATTCTCAATATCCAGTGTTAAATATCCCCAACACACACACAGAACCCAATACTCAATATCCAGTATTAAATATCCCCAACACACACACAGAACCCAATACTCAATATCCAGTATTAAATGTCCCCAACACACACACAGAACCCAATACTCAATATCCAGTATTAAATATCCCCAACGCACACACAGAACCCAAAACTCAATATCCAGTATTAAATATCCCCAACACAAACACAGAACCCAATACTCAATATCCAGTATTAAATATCCCCAACACACACACAGAACCCTATGCTTAATATCCAGCATTAAATATCCCCAAAACACACACATAGAACCCAATACTCAATATCCAGCATTAAATATCCCCAACACACACACACAGAACCCAATACTCAATATCCTGTATTAAATATCCCCAACACACACACAGAACCCAATACTCAATATCCAGTATTACATATCCCCAACACACACACAGAACCCAATTCTCAATATCCAGTATTAAATATCCCCAAGACACACACAGAACCCAATACTCAATATCCAGCATTAAATATACCCAAGACACACACAGAACCCAATACTCAATATCCAGCATTAAATATCCCCAACACACACACAGAACCCAATACTCAATATCCAGTATTAAATATCCCCAACACACACACAGAACCCAATACTCAATATCCAGTATTAAATATCCCCAACACACACACAGAACCCATTACTCAATATCCAGTATTAAATATCCCCAACACACACACAGAACCCAATGCTCAATATCCAGCATTAAATATCCCCAACACACAGAGAACCCAATATTCAATATCCAGTATTAAATATCCCCAACACACACACATAGAACCCAATACTCAATATCCAGTATTAAATATCCTCAACACGCACATAGAAACCAATACTCAATATCCAGTATTAAATATCCCCAACACACACACACAGAACCCAATGCTCAATATCCAGTATTAAATATCCCCAACACGCACACAGAACCCAATACTCAATATCCAGTATTAAATATCCCCAACGCACACACATAGAATCCAATACTCAATATCCAGTATTAAATATCCCCAACACACACACAGAACCGAATACACAATATCCAGCATTAAATATCCCCAACAGACACACAGAACCCAATACTCAATATCCAGTATTCAATATCCCCAACACACGCACAGAACCCAATTCTCAATATCCAGTATTAAATATCCACCACACACAGAACCCAATACTCAATATCCACTATTAAATATCTCCAACACACGCACAGAACACAATACTCAATATCCAGTATTAAATATCCCCAACACACACACAGAACCCAACACTCAATATCCAGTATTAAATATCCCCAACACACACACAGAACCCAATACTCAATATCCAGTATTAAATATCCCCAACACACACACAGAACCCAATACACAAAATGCAGCATTAAATATCCCCAACACACACACAGAACGCAACACTCAATATACAGTATTAAACATCCACAACACACACACAGAACCCAATACTCAATGTCCAGTATTAAATGTCCCCAACACACACACAGAACCCAATACTCAATATACAGTATTAAATATCCCCAACACACACACATAACCCAATACTCAATATCCAGTATTAAATGTCCCCAACACACACACAGTACCCAATACTCAATATCCAGTATTAAATATCCCCAACGCACGCACAGAACCCAATACTCAATATCCAGTATTAAATATCCCCAACGCACACACAGAACCCAATACTCAATATCCAGTATTAAACATCCACAACACACACCCACAGAACCCAATACTCAATATCCAGTATTATATATCCCCAACACACACACAGAACCCAATACTCAATATCCAGTATTAAATATCCCCAACACACACACAGAACCCAATACTCAATATCCAGTACTAAATATCCCCAACACACACACAGAACCCAATACTCAATATCCAGCATTAAATATCCCCAACACACACACAGAACGCAACACTCAATATACAGTATTAAACATCCACAACACACACACAGAACCCAATACTCAATATCCAGTATTAAATGTCCCCAACACACACACAGAACCCAATACTCAATATCCAGTATTAAATATCCCCAACACACACACATAACCCAATACTCAATATCCAGTATTAAATGTCCCCAACACACACACAGAACCCAATACTCAATATCCAGTATTAAATATCCCCAACGCACACACAGAACGCAACACTCAATATACAGTATTAAACATCCACAACACACACACAGAACCCAATACTCAATATCCAGTATTAAATGTCCCCAACACACACACAGAACCCAATACTCAATATCCAGTATTAAATATCCCCAACACACACACATAACCCAATACTCAACATCCAGTATTAAATGTCCCCAACACACACACAGAACCCAATACTCAATATCCAGTATTAAATATCCCCAACGCACACACAGAACCCAATACTCAATATCCAGTATTAAATATCCCCAACACACACACATTACCCAATTCTCAATATCCAGTGTTAAATATCCCCAACACACACACAGAACCCAATACTCAATATCCAGTATTAAATATCCCCAACACACACACATCCCAATACTCAATATCCAGTATTAAATGTCCCCAACACACACACAGAACCCAATACTCAATATCCAGTATTAAATATCCCCAACGCACACACAGAACCCAATACTCAATATCCAGTATTAAATATCCCCAAGACACACACAGAACCCAATACTCAATATCCAGCATTAAATATCCCCAAGACACACACAGAACCCAATACTCAATATCCAGCATTAAATATCCCCAACACACACACATCCCAATACTCAATATCCAGTATTAAATGTCCCCAACACACACACAGAACCCAATACTCAATATCCAGTATTAAATATCCCCAACACACACACAGAACCCAATACTCAATATCCAGTATTAAATATCCCCAACACACACACAGAACCCATTACTCAATATCCAGTATTAAATATCCCCAACACACACACAGAACCCAATGCTCAATATCCAGCATTAAATATCCCCAACACACAGAGAACCCAATATTCAATATCCAGTATTAAATATCCCCAACACACACACATAGAACCCAATACTCAATATCCAGTATTAAATATCCTCAACACGCACATAGAAACCAATACTCAATATCCAGTATTAAATATCCCCAACACACACACACAGAACCCAATGCTCAATATCCAGTATTAAATATCCCCAACACGCACACAGAACCCAATACTCAATATCCAGTATTAAATATCCCCAACACACACACAGAACCCAATGCTCAATATCCAGCATTAAATATCCCCAACACACAGAGAACCCAATATTCAATATCCAGTATTAAATATCCCCAACACACACACATAGAACCCAATACTCAATATCCAGTATTAAATATCCTCAACACGCACATAGAAACCAATACTCAATATCCAGTATTAAATATCCCCAACACACACACACAGAACCCAATGCTCAATATCCAGTATTAAATATCCCCAACACGCACACAGAACCCAATACTCAATATCCAGTATTAAATATCCCCAACGCACACACATAGAATCCAATACTCAATATCCAGTATTAAATATCCCCAACACACACACAGAACCGAATACACAATATCCAGCATTAAATATCCCCAACAGACACACAGAACCCAATACTCAATATCCAGTATTCAATATCCCCAACACACGCACAGAACCCAATTCTCAATATCCAGTATTAAATATCCACCACACACAGAACCCAATACTCAATATCCACTATTAAATATCTCCAACACACGCACAGAACACAATACTCAATATCCAGTATTAAATATCCCCAACACACACACAGAACCCAACACTCAATATCCAGTATTAAATATCCCCAACACACACACAGAACCCAATACTCAATATCCAGTATTAAATATCCCCAACACACACACAGAACCCAATACACAAAATGCAGCATTAAATATCCCCAACACACACACAGAACGCAACACTCAATATACAGTATTAAACATCCACAACACACACACAGAACCCAATACTCAATGTCCAGTATTAAATGTCCCCAACACACACACAGAACCCAATACTCAATATACAGTATTAAATATCCCCAACACACACACATAACCCAATACTCAATATCCAGTATTAAATGTCCCCAACACACACACAGTACCCAATACTCAATATCCAGTATTAAATATCCCCAACGCACGCACAGAACCCAATACTCAATATCCAGTATTAAATATCCCCAACGCACACACAGAACCCAATACTCAATATCCAGTATTAAACATCCACAACACACACCCACAGAACCCAATACTCAATATCCAGTATTATATATCCCCAACACACACACAGAACCCAATACTCAATATCCAGTATTAAATATCCCCAACACACACACAGAACCCAATCCTCAATATCCAGTACTAAATATCCCCAACACACACACAGAACCCAATACTCAATATCCAGCATTAAATATCCCCAACACACACACAGAACGCAACACTCAATATACAGTATTAAACATCCACAACACACACACAGAACCCAATACTCAATATCCAGTATTAAATGTCCCCAACACACACACAGAACCCAATACTCAATATCCAGTATTAAATATCCCCAACACACACACATAACCCAATACTCAATATCCAGTATTAAATGTCCCCAACACACACACAGAACCCAATACTCAATATCCAGTATTAAATATCCCCAACGCACACACAGAACGCAACACTCAATATACAGTATTAAACATCCACAACACACACACAGAACCCAATACTCAATATCCAGTATTAAATGTCCCCAACACACACACAGAACCCAATACTCAATATCCAGTATTAAATATCCCCAACACACACACATAACCCAATA
The DNA here is from genome assembly GCF_047496885.1 of Scyliorhinus torazame. Classification (NCBI taxonomy): domain Eukaryota; kingdom Metazoa; phylum Chordata; class Chondrichthyes; order Carcharhiniformes; family Scyliorhinidae; genus Scyliorhinus; species Scyliorhinus torazame. The sequence goes on along the minus strand of NC_092707.1, from coordinate 381,033,294 downwards.
CTCAATATCCAGTATTAAATGTCCCCAACACACACACAGAACCCAATACTCAATATCCAGTATTAAATATCCCCAACGCACACACAGAACCCAATACTCAATATCCAGTATTAAATATCCCCAACACACACACATTACCCAATTCTCAATATCCAGTGTTAAATATCCCCAACACACACACAGAACCCAATACTCAATATCCAGTATTAAATATCCCCAACACACACACATCCCAATACTCAATATCCAGTATTAAATGTCCCCAACACACACACAGAACCCAATACTCAATATCCAGTATTAAATATCCCCAACGCACACACAGAACCCAATACTCAATATCCAGTATTAAATATCCCCAAGACACACACAGAACCCAATACTCAATATCCAGCATTAAATATCCCCAAGACACACACAGAACCCAATACTCAATATCCAGCATTAAATATCCCCAACACACACACAGAACCCATTATCCAGCATTTAATATCCCCAACACACGCACATAACCCAATACTCAATATCCATTATTAAATATCCCCAACTCACACACATAGAACCCAATACTCAATACCCAGTATTAAATATCCCCAACACACACACATAGAACCCAATACTCAATAACCAGCAATAAATATCCCCAACACACACATAGAACCCAATACTCAATATCCAGTATTAAATATCCCCAACTCACTGACAGAACCCAATACTCAATATCCAGTATTAAATATCCCCAACGCACATACAGAACCCAATACTCAATATCCAGTATTAAATATCCCCAACACACACACATTACCCAATTCTCAATATCCAGTGTTAAATATCCCCAACACACACACAGAACCCAATACTCAATATCCAGTATTAAATATCCCCAACACACACACATAACCCAATACTCAATATCCAGTATTAAAAGTCCCCAACACACACACAGAACCCAATACTCAATATCCAGTATTAAATATCCCCAACGCACACACAGAACCCAATACTCAATATCCAGTATTAAATATCCCCAAGACACACACAGAACCCAATACTCAACATCCAGCATTAAATATCCCCAAGACACACACAGAACCCAATACTCAATATCCAGCATTAAATATCCCCAACACACACACAGAACCCAATATCCAGCATTAAATATCCCCAACACACGCACATAACCCAATACTCAATATCCATTATTAAATATCCCCAACTCACGCACATAGAACCCAATACTCAATATCCAGTATTAAATATCCCCAACACACACACATAGAACCCAATACTCAATATCCAGCAATAAATATCCCCAACACACACATAGAACCCAATACTCAATATCCAGTATTAAATATCCCCAACTCACTGACAGAACCCAATACTCAATATCCAGTATTAAATATCCCCAACACACACACACAGAACCCAACACTCAATATCCAGTATTAAATATCCCCAACACACACAGAACCCAATACTCAATATCCAGTATTAAATATCCCCAACACACACAGAACCCAATACTCAATATCCAGTATTAAATATCCCCCACACACAGAACCCAATACTCAATATCCAGTATTCAATATCTCCAACACACACACAGAACCCAATACTCAATATCCAGCATTAAATATCCCCAACACACACACAGAACCCAACACTCAATATACAGTATTAAATATCCCCAACACACACACATAACCCAATACTCAATATCCAGTATTAAATGTCCCCAACACACACACAGAACCCAATACTCAATATCCAGTATTAAATATCCCCAACGCACACACAGAACCCAATACTCAATATCCAGTATTAAATATCCCCAACACACACACATTACCCAATTCTCAATATCCAGTGTTAAATATCCCAAACACACACACAGAACCCAATACTCAATATCCAGTATTAAATATCCCCAACACACACACATAACCCAATACTCAATATCCAGTATTAAATGTCCCCAACACACACACAGAACCCAATACTCAATATCCAGTATTAAATATCCCCAACGCACACACAGAACCCAATACTCAATATCCAGTATTAAATATCCCCAAGACACACACAGAACCCAATACTCAATATCCAGCATTAAATATCCCCAAGACACACACAGAACCCAATACTCAATATCCAGCATTAAATATCCCCAACACACACACAGAACCCAATATCCAGCATTAAATATCCCCAACACACGCACATAACCCAATACTTAATATCCATTATTAAATATCCCCAACTCACACACATAGAACCCAATACTCAATATCCAGTATTAAATATCCCCAACACACACACATAGAACCCAATACTCAATATCCAGCAATAAATATCCCCAACACACACATAGAACCCAATACTCAATATCCAGTATTAAATATCCCCAACTCACTGACAGAACCCAATACTCAATATCCAGTATTAAATATCCCCATCGCACACACAGAACCCAATACTCAATATCCAGTATTAAATATCCCCAACACACACACATTACCCAATTCTCAATATCCAGTGTTAAATATCCCCAACACACACACAGAACCCAATACTCAATATCCAGCATTAAATATCCCCAACACACACACAGAACCCAATACTCAATATCCAGTATTAAATATCCCCAACGCACACACAGAACCCAATACTCAATATCCAGTATTAAATATCCCCAAGACACACACAGAACCCAATACTCAATATCCAGCATTAAATATCCCCAAGACACACACAGAACCCAATACTCAATATCCAGCTTTAAATATCCCCAACACACACACAGAACCCAATATCCAGCATTAAATATCCCCAACACACGCACATAACCCAATACTCAATATCCATTATTAAATATCCCCAACTCACGCACATAGAACCCAATACTCAATATCCAGTTTTAAATATCCCCAACACACACACATAGAACCCAATACTCAATATCCAGCAATAAATATCCCCAACACACACATAGAACCCAATACTCAATATCCAGTATTAAATATCCCCAACTCACTGACAGAACCCAATACTCAATATCCAGTATTAAATATCCCCAACACACACACACAGAACCCAATACTCAATATCCAGCATTAAATATCCCCAACACACACACAGAACCCAATATCCAGCATTAAATATCCCCAACACACGCACATAACCCAATACTTAATATCCATTATTAAATATCCGCAACTCACACACATAGAACCCAATACTCAATATCCAGTATTAAATATCCCCAACACACACACATAGAACCCAATACTCAATATCCAGCAATAAATATCCCCAACACACACATAGAACCCAATACTCAATATCCAGTATTAAATATACTCAATATCCAGTATTAAATATCCCCATCGCACACACAGAACCCAATACTCAATATCCAGTATTAAATATCCCCAACACACACACATTACCCAATTCTCAATATCCAGTGTTAAATATCCCCAACACACACACAGAACCCAATACTCAATATCCAGTATTAAATATCCCCAACACACACACAGAACCCAATACTCAATATCCAGTATTAAATGTCCCCAACACACACACAGAACCCAATACTCAATATCCAGTATTAAATATCCCCAACGCACACACAGAACCAATACTCAATATCCAGTATTAAATATCCCCAAGACACACACAGAACCCAATACTCAATATCCAGCATTAAATATCCCCAAGACACACACAGAACCCAATACTCAATATCCAGCTTTAAATATCCCCAACACACACACAGAACCCAATATCCAGCATTAAATATCCCCAACACACGCACATAACCAAATACTCAATATCCATTATTAAATATCCCCAACTCACGCACATAGAACCCAATACTCAATATCCAGTTTTAAATATCCCCAACACACACACATAGAACCCAATACTCAATATCCAGCAATAAATATCCCCAACACACACATAGAACCCAATACTCAATATCCAGTATTAAATATCCCCAACTCACTGACAGAACCCAATACTCAATATCCAGTATTAAATATCCCCAACACACACACACAGAACCCAACACTCAATATCCAGTATTAAATATCCCCAACACACACATAACCCAATACTCAATATCCAGTATTAAATATCCCCAACACACACAGAACCCAATACTCAATATCCAGTATTAAATATCCCCCACACACAGAACCCAATACTCAATATCCAGTATTAAATATCTCCAACACACACACAGAACCCAATACTCAATATCCAGCATTAAATATCCCCAACACACACACAGAACCCAACACTCAATATACGGTATTAAATATCCCCAACACACACACAGAACCCAATTCTCAATATCCAGTATTAAACATCCCCAACACACAGACAGAACCCAATACTCAATATCCAGTATTAAATATCCCCAACACACACACAGAACCCAATTCTCAATATCCAGTATTAAATATCCCCAACACACAGACATAGAACCCAATACTCAATATCCAGCAATAAATATCCCCAACACACACACATAGAACCCAATACTCAATATCCAGCAATAAATATCCCCAACACACACATAGAATCCAATACTCAATATCCAGTATTAAATATCCCCAACTCACTGACAGAACCCAATACTTAATATCAAGTATTAAATATCCCCAACACACACACACACAGAACCCAACACTCAATATCCAGTATTAAATGTCCCCAAAACACACACAACCCAATACTCAATATCCAGTATTAAATATCCCCAACACACACAGAACCCAATATTCAGTATCCAGTATTAAATATCCCCAACACACACACACACAACCCAATACTCAATATCCAGTATTAAATGTCCCCAACACACACACAACCGAATACTCAATATCCAGTATTAAAAATCCCCAACTCACTGACAGAACCCAACACTCAATATCCAGTATTGAATGTCCCCAACACACACAGAACCCAATACTCAATATCCAGTATTAAATATCCCCCACACACAGAACCCAATACTCAATAACCACTATTAAATATCCCCAACACACGCACAGAACCCAATACTCAATATCCAGCATTAAATATCCCCAACACACACACAGAACCCAACATTCAATATACAGTATTAAACCTCCCCAACAAACACCCACAGAACCCAATACTCAATATCCAGTATTAAATATCCCCAACACACACACATAACCCAATACTCAATATCCAGTATTATATGTCCCCAACACACACACAGAACCCAATACTCAATATCCAGTATTAAATATCCCCAAGACACACACAGAACCCAATACTCAATATCCAGCATTAAATATCCCCAAGACACACACAGAACCCAATACTCAATATCCAGCTTTAAATATCCCCAACACACACACAGAACCCAATATCCAGCATTAAATATCCCCAACACACGCACATAACCCAATACTCAATATCCATTATTAAATATCCCCAACTCACGCACATAGAACCCAATACTCAATATCCAGTTTTAAATATCCCCAACACACACACATAGAACCCAATACTCAATATCCAGCAATAAATATCCCCAACACACACATAGAACCCAATACTCAATATCCAGTATTAAATATCCCCAACTCACTGACAGAACCCAATACTCAATATCCAGTATTAAATATCCCCAACACACACACACAGAACCCAATACTCAATATCCAGCATTAAATATCCCCAACACACACACAGAACCCAATATCCAGCATTAAATATCCCCAACACACGCACATAACCCAATACTTAATATCCATTATTAAATATCCGCAACTCACACACATAGAACCCAATACTCAATATCCAGTATTAAATATCCCCAACACACACACATAGAACCCAATACTCAATATCCAGCAATAAATATCCCCAACACACACATAGAACCCAATACTCAATATCCAGTATTAAATATACTCAATATCCAGTATTAAATATCCCCATCGCACACACAGAACCCAATACTCAATATCCAGTATTAAATATCCCCAACACACACACATTACCCAATTCTCAATATCCAGTGTTAAATATCCCCAACACACACACAGAACCCAATACTCAATATCCAGTATTAAATATCCCCAACACACACACAGAACCCAATACTCAATATCCAGTATTAAATGTCCCCAACACACACACAGAACCCAATACTCAATATCCAGTATTAAATATCCCCAACGCACACACAGAACCAATACTCAATATCCAGTATTAAATATCCCCAAGACACACACAGAACCCAATACTCAATATCCAGCATTAAATATCCCCAAGACACACACAGAACCCAATACTCAATATCCAGCTTTAAATATCCCCAACACACACACAGAACCCAATATCCAGCATTAAATATCCCCAACACACGCACATAACCCAATACTCAATATCCATTATTAAATATCCCCAACTCACGCACATAGAACCCAATACTCAATATCCAGTTTTAAATATCCCCAACACACACACATAGAACCCAATACTCAATATCCAGCAATAAATATCCCCAACACACACATAGAACCCAATACTCAATATCCAGTATTAAATATCCCCAACTCACTGACAGAACCCAATACTCAATATCCAGTATTAAATATCCCCAACACACACACACAGAACCCAACACTCAATATCCAGTATTAAATATCCCCAACACACACATAACCCAATACTCAATATCCAGTATTAAATATCCCCAACACACACAGAACCCAATACTCAATATCCAGTATTAAATATCCCCCACACACAGAACCCAATACTCAATATCCAGTATTAAATATCTCCAACACACACACAGAACCCAATACTCAATATCCAGCATTAAATATCCCCAACACACACACAGAACCCAACACTCAATATACGGTATTAAATATCCCCAACACACACACAGAACCCAATTCTCAATATCCAGTATTAAACATCCCCAACACACAGACAGAACCCAATACTCAATATCCAGTATTAAATATCCCCAACACACACACAGAACCCAATTCTCAATATCCAGTATTAAATATCCCCAACACACAGACATAGAACCCAATACTCAATATCCAGCAATAAATATCCCCAACACACACACATAGAACCCAATACTCAATATCCAGCAATAAATATCCCCAACACACACATAGAATCCAATACTCAATATCCAGTATTAAATATCCCCAACTCACTGACAGAACCCAATACTTAATATCAAGTATTAAATATCCCCAACACACACACACACAGAACCCAACACTCAATATCCAGTATTAAATGTCCCCAAAACACACACAACCCAATACTCAATATCCAGTATTAAATATCCCCAACACACACAGAACCCAATATTCAGTATCCAGTATTAAATATCCCCAACACACACACACACAACCCAATACTCAATATCCAGTATTAAATGTCCCCAACACACACACAACCGAATACTCAATATCCAGTATTAAAAATCCCCAACTCACTGACAGAACCCAACACTCAATATCCAGTATTGAATGTCCCCAACACACACAGAACCCAATACTCAATATCCAGTATTAAATATCCCCCACACACAGAACCCAATACTCAATAACCACTATTAAATATCCCCAACACACGCACAGAACCCAATACTCAATATCCAGCATTAAATATCCCCAACACACACACAGAACCCAACATTCAATATACAGTATTAAACCTCCCCAACAAACACCCACAGAACCCAATACTCAATATCCAGTATTAAATATCCCCAACACACACACATAACCCAATACTCAATATCCAGTATTATATGTCCCCAACACACACACAGAACCCAATACTCAATATCCAGTATTAAATATCCCCAACGCACACACAGAACCCAATACTCAATATCCAGTATTAAATATCCCCAAGACACACACAGAACCCAATACTCAATATCCAGCATTAAATATCCCCAAGACACGCACAGAACCCAATACTCAATATCCAGCATTAAATATCCCCAACTCACACACAGAACCCAATATCCAGCATTAAATATCCCCAACACACGCACATAACCCAATACTTAATATCCATTATTAAATATCCCCAACTCACACACATAGAACCCAATACTCAATATCCAGTATTAAATATCCCCAACACACACACATAGAACCCAATACTCAATATCCAGCAATAAATATCCCCAACACACACATAGAACCCAATACTCAATATCCAGTATTAAATATCCCCAACTCACTGACAGAACCCAATACTCAATATCCAGTATTAAATATCCCCATCGCACACACAGAACCCAATACTCAATATCCAGTATTAAATATCCCCAACACACACACATTACCCAATTCTCAATATCCAGTGTTAAATATCCCCAACACACACACAGAACCCAATACTCAATATCCAGTATTAAATATCCCCAACACACACACATAACCCAATACTCAATATCCAGTATTAAATGTCCCCAACACACACACAGAACCCAATACTCAATATCCAGTATTAAATATCCCCAACGCACACACAGAACCCAATACTCAATATCCAGTATTAAATATCCCCAAGACACACACAGAACCCAATACTCAATATCCAGCATTAAATATCCCCAAGACACACACAGAACCCAATACTCAATATCCAGCTTTAAATATCCCCAACACACACACAGAACCCAATATCCAGCATTAAATATCCCCAACACACGCACATAACCCAATACTCAATATCCATTATTAAATATCCCCAACTCACGCACATAGAACCCAATACTCAATATCCAGTTTTAAATATCCCCAACACACACACATAGAACCCAATACTCAATATCCAGCAATAAATATCCCCAACACACACATAGAACCCAATACTCAATATCCAGTATTAAATATCCCCAACACACACATAACCCAATACTCAATATCCAGTATTAAATATCCCCAACACACACAGAACCCAATACTCAATATCCAGTATTAAATATCCCCCACACACAGAACCCAATACTCAATATCCAGTATTAAATATCTCCAACACACACACAGAACCCAATACTCAATATCCAGCATTAAATATCCCCAACACACACACAGAACCCAACACTCAATATACGGTATTAAATATCCCCAACACACACACAGAATCCAATTCTCAATATCCAGTATTCAACATCCCCAACACACAGACAGAACCCAATACTCAATATCCAGTATTAAATATCCCCAACACACACACAGAACCCAATTCTCAATATCCAGTATTAAATATCCCCAACACACAGACATAGAACCCAATACTCAATATCCAGCAATAAACATCCCCAACACACACACATAGAACCCAATACTCAATATCCAGCAATAAATATCCCCAACACACACATAGAATCCAATACTCAATATCCAGTATTAAATATCCCCATCTCACTGACAGAACCCAATATTTAATATCAAATATTAAATATCCCCAACACACACAGAACCCAATATTCAATATCCAGTATTAAATATCCCCAACACACACACACACAACCCAATACTCAATATCCAGTATTAAATGTCCCCAACACACACACAACCGAATACTCAATATCCAGTATTAAAAATCCCCAACTCACTGACAGAACCCAACACTCAATATCCAGTATTGAATGTCCCCAACACACACACAACCCAATACTCAATATCCAGTATTAAATATTCCCCACACACAGAACCCAATACTCAATAACCACTATTAAATATCCCCAACACACGCACAGAACCCAATACTCAATATCCAGCATTAAATATCCCCAACACACACACAGAACCCAACATTCAATCTACAGTATTAAACCTCCCCAACAAACACCCACAGAACCCAAAACTCAATATCCAGTATTAAATATCCCCAACACACACACAGAACCCAATACTCAATATCCAGTATTAAATATCCCCAACACACACACAGAATCCAACACTCAATATCCAGTATTAAATATCCCCAACACACACACAGAACCCAATACTCAATATCCAGTATTAAATATCCCCAACACACACACATAGAACCCAATACTCAATAACCAGCATTAAATATCCCAAACACACACACAGAACCCAATACTCAATATCCAGTATCAAATATCCCCAACACACACACAGAAACAAACACGCAATATCCAGTATTAAATATCCCCAACACACACACAGAAACCAACACGCAATATCCAGTATTAAATATCCCCAACACACACACAGAACCCAATACTCATTAACCAGTATTAAATAGCCCCAACTCACACACATAGAACCCAATACTCAATATCCAGCAATAAATATCCCCAACACACACATAGAACCCAATACTCAATATCTAGTATTAAATATCCCCAACTCACTGACAGAACCCAATACTCAATATCCAGTATTAAATATCCCCAACACACACACACAGAACCCAACACTCAATATCCAGTATTAAATATCCCCAACACACACAGAACCCAATACTCAATATCCAGTATTAAATATCCTCCACACACAGAACCCACTACTCAATATCCAGCATTAAATATCCCCAATACACACACAGAACCCAATACTCAATATCCACGATTAAATATCCCCAACACACGCACAGAACCCAATACTCAATATCCAGCATTAAATATCCCCAACACACACACAGAACCCAACACTCAATATACAGTATTAAACATCCCCGACAAACACCCACAGAACCCAATACTCAATATCCAGTATTAAATATCCCCAACACACACACAGAACCCAATACTCAATATCCAGTATTAAATATCGCCAACACACACACAGAACCCAATACTCAATATCCAGTATTAAATATCACCAACACACACACAGAACCCAATACTCAATATCCAGCAATAAATATCCCCAACACACACATAGAACCCAATACTCAATATCCAGTATTAAATATCCCCAACACACACACAGAACCCAATTCTCAATATCCAGTATTAAATATCCCCAACACACACACATAGAACCCAATTCTCAATATCCAGCAATAAATATCCCCAACACACACATAGAACCCAATACTCAATATCCAGTATTAAATATCCCCAACGCACTGACAGAACCCAATACTCAATATCCAGTATTAAATATCCCCAACACACACACACAGAACCCAACACTCAATATCCAGTATTAAATATCCCCAACACACACAGAGCCCAATACTCAATATCCAGTATTAAATATCCCCAACACACAGAGAACCCAATACTCAATATCCAGTATTAAATATCCCCAACACACACACATAGAACCCAATACTCAATACCCAGTATTAAATATCCTCAACACGCACATAGAAACCAATACTCAATATCCAGTATTAAATATCCTCAACACACACACACAGAACCCAATACTCAATATCCACTATTAAATATCCCCAACACACACACAGAACCCAATACTCAATGTCCAGTATTAAATATCCCCAACACACACACACAGAACCCAATACTCAATATCCAGTATTGTATATCCCCAACACGCACAGAACCCAATGCTCAATATCCAGTATTACATATCCCCAACACACACACAGAACCCAATTCTCAATATCCAGTATTAAATATCCCCAAGACACACACAGAACCCAATACTCAATATCCAGCATTAAATATCCCCAAGACACACACAGAATCCAATACTCAATATCCAGTATTAAATGTCCCCAACACACACACAGAACCCAATACTCAATAACCAGCATTAAATATCCCCAACACACACACAGAAACCAATTCTCAATAAGCAGTGTTAAATATCCCCAACACACACACAGAACCCAATACTCAATATCCAGTATTAAATATCCCCAACACACACACAGCACCCAATACTCAATATCCAGTATTAAATATCCCCAACACACACACAGAACCCAATACTCAATATCCAGTATTAAATATCCCCAACACACACACAGAACCCATTACTCAATATCCAGTATTAAATATCCCCAACACACACACAGAACCCAATGCTCAATATCCAGCATTAAATATCCCCAACACACAGAGAACCCAATACTCAATATCCAGTATTAAATATCCCCAACACACACACATAGAACCCAATACTCAATATCCAGTATTAAATATCCTCAACACGCACATAGAAACCAATACTCAATTTCCAGTATTAAATATCCCCAACACACACACACAGAACCCAATACTCAATATCCAGTATTAAATATCCCCAACACGCACACAGAACCCAATACTCAATATCCAGTATTAAATATCCCCAACACACACACATAGAACCCAATACTCAATATCCAGTATTAAATATCCCCAACACACACACAGAACCGAATGCACAATATCCAGCATTAAATATCCCCAACAGACACACAGAACCCAATACTCAATATCCAGTATTCAATATCCCCAACACACACACAGAACCCAATTCTCAATATCCAGTATTAAATATCCACCACACACAGAACCCAATACTCAATATCCACTATTAAATATCTCCAACACACGCACAGAACACAATACTCAATATCCAGTATTAAATATCCCCAACACACACACAGCACCCAACACTCAATATCCACTATTAAATATCCCCAACGCACGCACAGAACCCAATACTCAATATCCAGCATTAAATATCCCCAACACACACACAGAACCCAACACTCAATATCCAGTATTAAATATCCCCAACACACACACAGAACCCAATACTCAATATCCAGTATTAAATATCCCCAACACACACACAGAACCCAATACTCAAAATGCAGCATTAAATATCCCCAACACACACACAGAACGCAACACTCAATATACAGTATTAAACATCCACAACACACACACAGAACCCAATACTCAATATCCAGTATTAAATGTCCCCAACACACACACAGAACCCAATACTCAATATCCAGTATTAAATATCCCCAACACACACACATAACCCAATACTCAATATCCAGTATTAAATGTCCCCAACACACACACTGAACCCAATACTCAATATCCAGTATTAAATATCCCCAACGCACGCACAGAACCCAATACTCAATATCCAGTATTAAATATCCCCAACGCACACACAGAACCCAATACTCAATATCCAGTATTAAACATCCACAACACACACCCACAGAACCCAATACTCAATATCCAGTATTATATATCCCCAACACACACACAGAACCCAATACTCAATATCCAGTATTAAATATCCCCAACACACACACAGAACCCAATACTCAATATCCATTATTAAATATCCCCAACACACACACAGAACCCAATACTCAATATCCAGCATTAAATATCCCCAACACACACACAGAACGCAACACTCAATATACAGTATTAAACATCCACAACACACACACAGAACGCAACACTCAATATGCAGCATTAAATATCCCCAACACACACACATAACCCAATACTCAATATCCAGTATTAAATACCCCCAACACACACACAGAATCCAATACTCAATATCCAGTATTAAATATCCCCAACACACACACAGACCCCAATTCTCAATATCCAGTGTTATATATCCCCAACACACACACAGAACCCAATATCCAGCATTAAATATCCGCAAAACACACACATAACCCAATACTCAATATCCAGTTTTAAATACCCCCAACACACACACAGAACCCAATTCTCAATATCCAGTGTTATATATCCCCAACACACACAGAACCCAATACTCAATATCCAGTATTAAATATCCCCAACACACACACAGAACCCAATACTCAATATCCAGTATTAAATATCCCCAACACACACACAGAACCCAATGCTCAATATCCAGCATTAAATATCCCCGTCACACAGAGAACCCAATACTCAATATCCAGTATTAAATATCCCCAACACACACACATAGAACCCAATACTCAATATCCAGTATTAAATATCCTCAACAAACACACACAACCCAATACTCAATATCAAGTATTAAATATCCCCAACACACACACAGAACCCAATACTCAATATCCAGTATTAAATATCCCCAACACACACACAGAACCCAATACTCAATATGCAGCATTAAATATCCCCAACACACACACAGAATCCAATACTCAATATCCAGCGTTAAATATCCCCAACACACACACATAACCCAATACTCAATATCCAGTATTAAATACCCCCAACACACACACAGAATCCAATACTCAATATCCAGTATTAAATATCCCCAACACACACACAGACCCCAATTCTCAATATCCAGTGTTATATATCCCCAACACACACACAGAACCCAATATCCAGCATTAAATATCCGCAAAACACACACATAACCCAATACTCAATATCCAGTTTTAAATACCCCCAACACACACACAGAACCCAATTCTCAATATCCAGTGTTATATATCCCCAACACACACAGAACCCAATACTCAATATCCAGTATTAAATATCCCCAACACACACACAGAACCCAATACTCAATATCCAGTATTAAATATCCCCAACACACACACAGAACCCAATACTCAATATCCAGTATTAAATATCCCCAACACACACACAGAACCCAATACTCAATATCCAGTATTAAATATCCCCAACACACACATAACCCAATACTCAATAACCAGTATTTGATATCCCCAACACACACACAGAAGCCAATACTCAATATCCAGTATTAAATATCCCCAACACACACACAGAACCCAATACTCAATATCCAGTATTAAATATCCCCAACACACACATAACCCAATACTCAATATCCAGTATTAGATATCCCCAACACACACACAGAACCCAATACTCAATATCCAGTATTAAATATCCCCAACACACACACAGAAACCAATACTCAATATCCAGCATTAAATATCCCCAACACACACACAGAACCCAATACTCAATATCCAGCGTTAAATATCCCTCACACACACACAGAACCCAATACTCAATATCCAGTATTAAATATCCCCAACACACACACAGAACCCAACACTCAATATACAGTATTAAATGTCCCCAACACACACACAGAACCCAATACTCAATATCCAGTATTAAATATCCCCAACACACACAGAACCCAATACTCAATATCCAGTATTAAGTATCCCCAACAAACACACACAGAACCCAACACTCAATATCCAGTATTAAATGTCCCCAACACACACACAACCCAATACTCAATATCCAGTATTAAATATCCCCAACTCACTGACAGAACCCAATACTTAATATCAAGTATTAAATATCCCCAACACACACACACAGAACCCAACACTCAATATCCAGTATTAAATGTCCCCAACACACACACAACCCAATACTCAATATCCAGTATTAAATATCCCCAACCCACACAGAACCCAATACTCAATATCCAGTATTAAATATCCCCAACACACACACACAGAACCCAACACTCAATATCCAGTATTAAATATCCCCAACACACACACACAGAACCCAATACTCAATATCCAGTATTAAATATCCCCAACACACACACAGAACCCAATACTCAATATCCAGTATTAAATATCCACAACACACACATAGAACCCAAATCTCAATATCCAGTATTAAATATCCCCAACACACACATCCAATGCTCAATATCCAATATTAAATATCCCCAACACACACACAGAAACCAATGCTCAATATCCAGCATTAAATATCCACAACACACACCTAGAACCCAAATCTCAATATCCAGTATGAAATATCCCCAACACACACATCCAATGCTCAATATCCAGTATTAAATATCCCCATCACACACACAGAACCCAATGCTCAATATCCAGTATTAAATATCCACAACACACACATAGAACCCAAATCTCAATTATCGTATACCCAATGTACAGCATCAAACTTATAATCACCAAAACCAAATAATCGGTTTGCTGTAACGTGCAATATGCTCCCAGAACCGCCCGCCCTATCTCTGTGAGGTCCATATATATTTATTGTGAGATTTGTTGAATAAGATGAGGCTTATTCAGTACAGGAAAAATTAAATGACTTCCGTTCCTCATGTTAGATGCCCAGGTACAACGCAAAGTACACTTGAAGCTTTGAAATGAAAATTGGAATTCTTGCTGTTCCCTTCCCAGGAATTCTGAAGGGATTATATCCAGCCAAAAAGCACACTCTGAGTATTTTATTGGAAAGCCAATCACCGAGTACATGAAAAGCGGCGTCTGTCTCTGAGATTGATTTTCCGTTGTTTTCTGAACATATCCTGTTGTTATATCAAATGACACAGATTCTATTTTCACTGGTGTCCTCCACCACGGGCTAACTCGGAAGGCATGCCAACATCTGTGGTCGGAAGTTTCAGGTCGTTGGGATTCTCTTTCGCCCCTGGCAGTGTACCCACACCAGGGGGCTTCCCAGCGGCGTGGGGTGGCTTTATTGGGAATTCCCATTGACCACCAGCAGGAAGGGAGAATGCTGCCCCCAGCGAATGCCGCATCCCTGACAAACATGCAGCTGGGGGACTGGTGAATCCAGCTCCAGATTGGCTTGTCAACAGGATGTCCCATTGAAGCCACTCCACGCCGCCAGGAAACTTGCTGGTCTGGGTGCGCTACCAGCAGGAATCGAGAATCCCGAAGACAGGAGAAATCCAGCCCAGCTGTCTGATCGTCCGTCTAAATTTAAGACATCCTTCATTACTCAGATTAGCAGCTCCAAAGTCGTGTTTCCCATTCTGAAAATGGAAAGAAAGGTAGAACCTTAGAATTCCTATAGTGCAGAAGGGGGCCATTCAGCCCACCGAGCCTGCACTAACCCTCTGAAAGAGCGCCCTACCTAGGCTCACTCCCCCGCCCCATCCCCACCTAACCTGCGCATTTTTGGACTGTGAGAGGAAACCCACGCAGGCACAGGGAAAACGTGCAAACCACACAAAGGCCAGAATCGAACTCGGGTCCATGGCACTGTGAGGCAGCAGTGCTAATCTCTGTGTCTCCAGTGTGTCGACTTCACGAGTGAGCATTCTTATCAATAGTTCTCCTACCATACAACGCTGTTGAGAAACAAAGAAAGGGTGGATTCCTAACCACCTTTTGTTGACTGTGTCCATCGTTCTTCCCCCTCCATTGTCATTTCCAGGGCCACCAGTTTGCAATGTGAATGGGTCAATTACTCGTCATCCTTTGAGTTTGGACTCAGGGGCTTTCTTTGCCTGAATGAGGCCACTGAGCAAGACTTCAGACCAGAGCCTGTAGTTATGTATGTGCAATTGAGTTGACTATAATAATTGCATAAAATAAATCATCCATTGCTCTTGGACGAATATTTAAAGTACCACTCATACCTCTACAGTAAGCAGCCAAATATGTTCGAAGGTATCAGTTAGTCACAGAGGAAGCAGGTGGTGACATACAGAAGGTGCGATCACGATGCTAATTGTCGTTTTGAGTGAGTAGAGCACCGTGATGGCCAATTATCTCCTTTCGATGGGCTGTATCGTATTGTTTTCCTGGTTTTAGCATTAACTTTCCCCACTGACACCTGAAAAGGAGTAGCCTTTCCCTATGAAACAGGCTGTAACACATCTCTGCACCAGACTAACAGGCTCAGGCCCCTCCAGCCACAGGATGAGCAGTAATCAGGCACCACCCTGCATACTGTGAAATATGAATCATAGAAACATCTATCTTTGTCAGTGTAGCCACAGACAAAAGGCCACCAGGACATTAAGAAATGAGGAAATGGAGAAAGTTTGAAATTCAGAAAGACACAATAAAATTTTACATGATCCCTGGGTTGAAGTTTCTTCAACAGAACTGGAGTGCTGGATTGGAGTCACATGGGGCCCAGTTCTCCCCTTGGGGGAAATTATCCTGGGCTCTCTCAGACTGGACTCATCCGAACAAGTTGAAACCAGCAGAGATTTCTGTTCTGACTCTGTTGAATTTGTAAACTGCTCAGTAATGACAGGTTTGCAATGAATTTCCTTGCTCCTGCACAGATAAGCACACAGCTGGATGGGCGTGCTGCTGCAGAAAGTGGAGGGATCTGAAAAGAGAGATTTAGGTTTTGTCGTAGAGTAAGAGACAAGAAGCAACTTACACTAATGTGGCACCTTTCACGACCTTAGAGCCAATGAAGTATATTGTTGGAATGGGGGAAACACGGCAGCCAGTTCCTGGGGTTCTGGAGAGCAAACTATCAGCTACTGTTTCCAACAAAACTCACAGGAGACCAGGGGTGGGATTCTCCGTTCCGCCAGCCGCGTTTTCCTACATGCGCACCCCCGCCAGCAGTGGGATTCTCCATTCCTGCAGCTAGTCAATGAGGTTTCCCATTGCGGCCACTCCACGCCGTCGGGAAACCGCGAGCGTGGGTGCACTGCCCGCAGAGCGGAGGATCGCACCGACGGAGAATTCCGCTGCAGATGCTATAATCCGCCCGGGTCTCACAGGGTAGGGATGCTCCACTACCCCGGGGAGCTGGCAAAATATAAGCTCCCTCGATAAGGGGGCGGGGGACCCGTACACAGTTCATGTGCCTTTGTATGAATAGAGGGAGCCAGTTAGGCACCAACGGGGAACTACTGGAGCTGTACATAATACTTAACGTGCTAAGTAAAAGTAATTTTGTCTTCTCTACAACTCGGTGTGGACTCCTTTCATTGCCCCTTACAAAACCAACGCTCGGTAGCTTTTCTCTACAGACGCAGCAGAGATGTGTCTGTGTGTGTGTGTGTGTGTATATAAAAGTCCCATGTGTTAGAAGGACATGTCCCACATCTAATGGTCAAACTGTGCCTCTTCGTTTCTCCACTATGTTTCAGGTATAATTTGGGAGAGGGAAGGGATGGTGGCCACAATCTTCCTCATCTGCAACTCTCAGAGGTAAAGTTCCACCTGGGCTAGTAAACAGGCGTTTGTAGCATGTTAACAGAAACCCCACTCTCCCTGCTGACTTCAAAACTCAACCCCCCCCCTTCAAATACAAATTTAGGGGAGGCAGTGGCGTAGTGATATTATCGCTGGACTAGTATTCCAGAGACCCAAAGTCATACTCTGGGTACTTGGGTTCAAATCCCGCCATGGCAGATGGTGAAATTTGAATTTGGTGAAAATGTGGAATTAAAAGTCTAAAAGGGGACCATGAAACCAGTGTCAATTGCTGTAAAAAAAACATTCACTGATGTCCTTTAGGGAAGGAAATCTGTCATCCTTACCTGGTCTGGGTTACACGTGACTCCAGACCCACAGCAATGTGGTTGACTCTTAAATGCCCTCAGGAATGGACAATAAACGCCGCCCCAGCCAGCGACGACCATACCCCATGAACGAATTTTAAAAAACATGGAATGAAATGAATGAAATGAAAATCGCTTATTGTCACAAGTAGGCTTCAAATGAAGTTACTGTGAAAAGTCCCTAGCCGCCACATTCCGGCGCCTGTTCGGGGCTGAAACATAACCATTGCAACCTGGCAGGAGGATCAATAAAGAAACGACAGGTAGCTTCCACTAACACGTCTCTCTTCGCACAACCTGCCTTGAAATGATCATTTTAGTCCCCCCAAAAATAATAGTTTCAAAAATCAGTTGGGTTTTACAATAGGGGGTCGCTTTGCCCCCCTCTTTGGGGTAGAATGTAACACCACTGTGGGGGCAAATTGCACTGTTTCAACTGTGCTCTCTCTGTCCATTTGAAAGTAACAGAGGTTTTTATATGGACCTCTCCCCCCCCCTCCCCCGGAATAAAACCCCATAAAGGTAACAACATGAGTGAGATCAAACGAAAGACTTACTTGACTGCTTCTTGTTTAAATCTCCCTCCTGCTGCGATTTGTGGTCAAAAAGCATCCGATCCAATATCTCGTTGCCCTGTGCTGACAGCAGACAGCGCACACACACACAGAGTAACAGCCCACCGGGCCAGGCTGCAACACCGATTCAGCAGGAAGCCCCGGTCCAGTGTGAGGAGCCACCGATGGACTGGGCGAGAGGCCACATGCGAGCAGGAGCTACAGTGCCCAGCATTCCCAATGGCTTGTGATGTGAGCTGCTGGCTCTAGATTGTGTGGTTTCAGCCACACTCACACTTCCTCCTATTCTTTCCTAACTTAGTTTTTCCTGCCAGCAGCTTAAGCCTTTTCCTCTCCTTGACTATAAATAGGACGGCAGCACAAAGTGTATTTTTTGTTTCTCCCCCCCCACCTCCCCCCTGTTCTTTTACTTTGCCCGGATTAAATGCTAAACGCAAAAGACAGGAAATGTTTCAAACAACAACAACAAACAAAAATAGGCAGAACTAAAGTTTTATCATTTTCGAGGAGACATTCTAAATGTGCAGCCGTCAATAAACCACTTGTTGGTTAGTACCCAACGTCATGGATCTTTCTTGGAATGTATGAATGGGGCATTTGCTTGTCCTGCTCTCTTATTATAGACTCTTCACGCATTTGTTAAAACTCCAGGTCTAAATTGGCCAGTTTCTGAGGTTCCTTACCATATTCCCTGTGCAATTTTACTTCACTTGGTCATCGCTGAACCATGCTATTACTCTGATGGGATGAGTTAATCTGTGATCAACTTGTGTTTTTAGCTTTTGGAGGCTGTCCACTTAAAACTTCGACGTGATGCAATAAGTAGAGATCCACCAATAATCATAGAATTTACAGTGCAGAAGGAGGCCATTCGGCCCATCGAGTCTTCACTGGCTCTTGGAAAGAGCACCCTACCCAAGGTCAACACCTCCACCCTATCCCCATAACCCAGTAACCCCACCCAACACTAAGGGCAATTTTGGACACTAAGGGCAATTTATCATGGCCAATCCACCTAACCTGCACATCTTTGGACTGTGGGAGGAAACCAGAGCACCCGGAGGAAACCCACGCACACACGGGGAGGATGTGCAGACTCCGCACAGACAGTGACCCAAGCCGGAATTGAACCTGGGACCCTGGAGCTGTGAAGCAATTGTGCTATCCACAAGGCTACCGTGCTGCCCTGTGAGGCACTGGATATTCAGATGGTTGGTAAAGGGATCTCCTGCCGCAGGGATCTCTCAGGGATTATGGGATGGCCACCTGAGGAACAACTGTTAAGGCCTGGTGGGGTGTTACTCTGTGTGTGTGTGTGCTGTCTGCAGTCAGCACAGGGCAACGGGATATTGGACCGGATGCTTTTCGAACACAAATCGCAGCAGCCGGGGGATTTAAACAAAAAGCAGTCAAGTAAGTCTTTGATTTTACCATTCACATCCTTGCTTTCAAATCACTTCAGGGCTCCATCCCTCCCCATCTCCATAATCTCACCCAGGCCCACTATCTTCTGGGATAGCAGCGTTCCTCCAATTCTAGCTTTTCTTTACCCTTTCATGAGAAATTGGGGATGTGGGCCTCACTGGCTGGGCCAGCATGAATGAAATGAAATGAAAATCGCTTATTGTCACAAGTAGGCTTCAAATGAAGTTACTGTGAAAAGCCCCTAGTCGCAACATTCCGGCGCCTGTTCGTGGAGGCTGGTACAGGAATTGAACCGTGCTACTGGCCTGCCTTGGTCTGCTTTCAAAGCCAGCAATTTAGCCCTGTGCTAAACAGCATTTATTGTTCTATGGTCTAATTGCCCTTGAACTGAGTGTCTTGCTTGGCTGTTTCAGAGGGGCAGTTAAGAGTCAACCAGAGTTAGGGGAGGCAGTGGCGTAGTGGTATTGTCACTGGACTAGTAATCCAGAGACAGGGGCTAATGGACCCAGGTTCGAATCCTGCCAGGGCAGTTGGTGGAATTTGAATTCAATAAAAATCTGGAATTAAAAGTCTAATGACGACCATGAAACCATTGCTGATTGTCGTAAAACGCCATCTGGTTCACTAATGTCCTTTAGGGAAGGAAATCTGCCGACCTTACCTGGTCTGGCCTCCATGTCGCTCCAGACCCACAACAATGTGGTTGACTCTTAAATGCCCTCAGGGATGGGCAATGAATGCTGGCCCAGCCAGCGACGCCCACATCCCATGGACGAATAAAGAAAAAAAAACCATTGCTGTGGATCTGGAGTCACATGTAGGCCAGACCAGGTAAGACCGGCAGATTTCCTTCACTAAAGGGGAATTTCTGAACCAGATGGGCTTTGCGGCCATCAATTGATGGTCACTTTTAATTTCAGACTTTTATTGAATTCAAATTTCACGATCTGCAATGTTGGGATTCGAATCCAGGTCCCCCGAGCATAGAACATAGAACATTACAGCGCAGTACAGGCCCTCGATGTTGCGCCAACCTGAGAAACCACTCTAAAGCCCATCTATCGTCCATATGTCTATCCAATGACCATTTGAATGCCCTTAGTGTTGGCGAGTCCACTACGTTGCAGGCAGGGCATTCCACGCCCTTACTACTCTCTGAGTAAAGACCCTTTGGATTACTAGCCCAGTGACAATACCACTATGCCACCACCTTCCCTGTCTTCAGCACCCCTCTGCTCTGCCAATTTGTGGCCATGCCATCAGCTGCCTGGACTCTGAGCTCTGGAACTCTTTCATTAAACCTTTCTGTCTTGCCATTTCTCTCTTTTCCTTAAAGTCCACCTCTTTGACCAAATATCTGTTTGTTTACCCCGAATGTCTCCTTATGTGGCTCAATGTCAAACTTCGCTACCGACTGCTCCAGGTACATTTTAATATGTTAAAGACACTATGTAAATACAAGTTATTGCTGTTGCTACGTCTGTTAGCGGACCAAGTTTAGACAGACTGGAAGCCTAGCGAGTCCAAAATTTTAGTAAATGATACAATAGACCAGCTTTGATCCTGTTGAAGTAAAAATGGTCACTGACGCTACTGTGGAAGGTTTGTGAAGTTTTGAATGACTGCGGTGGGTAAGAGTTCCAGGGAGCCTGTTTGGGTGGGAGACAATACGAGAACCTCTCAGTGTGCGCCCTCCATAGCAACCACTCTAGTGCCACTATGAGAGGTGGAATTACTACTTTAAAATGTATGAGGTGTGTTGGTCAAGCAGAAACTACTGGTTTCACCAAATGCTACTATGATTTGAAAAGTGGTTAAACACTTTTTGGCTAAACATATGAATTAATCAAGGGCCCCATGTATTCCAGATGGCACCTGCCACTCCATCAGACCTCCATTGGGCATGGAAGGGCAGAGCAGTCTGACTTACTAGTTGCTTCTTTATTGTTTTGCCACTGCATGAACAATCAATTTCTCTGAGATAGAATGTCACTGGGATAGGCCAACGCATGGGTCTCACTTGCTGCCATTGGACAGCACGTTCATTCTGGCATGTTTGCCATAGGCCGTGAGCTGGGCTGAATGGGCGCCTGTTCCAGGTTGAGCCTAGCATCCCGCTAGCCCCACTTCCAAATGTAATGGCACCATCTTGGAAGAGCAGCAGCCCACTATTGTGGCCGCTGCCACCCAAATTCCACACATTCTTCAGCCAGCACAAAGCCTCTCCCCTCGGAAACACCTTTCGGAAGTCACAGGCACGCCGCTGCTCATTTCCTATCTGGCTTCCAGGAGGTCATATGGTCCTCTTAACAACGATCATCTTGGGGGAGCCACTCGCACTTTGGCCTCAGTATGCTCTTAAAGCCCATAAGCGGGATTGGCTAGTCAGATTACCAACCCTGGAGTGTCCTATACTGAAGGTTGCCTCAAGAACATAGCTTGCAGAGTCATTACAATCCTAGTCAGGAAGCCTTTCCAAATGACAGCTTTCCCAGAGTCATTAGAGCACAGAAGGAGGACGTTCAGCCCAACAAGTCCATACTATTATCTCTCAGGCTCAGATATAACGTTACTTAACTTATTTATCATTTATGGACTCAAACTGGCAGCAGGCAAGGAACTTTTTAATTCATTAACATTTTGAAGTGGTATCTGGATTATCATATTTGGGATCTTTGGCAATTGCTCGAGTTAAGTGCTTTGTTTGGTGGGGTAACGCAAATAAACTTCATTTCTAAGGCCATTACGTTATCGTAGATTATATTTACGAGGCACTTTAGTTTGGTTTCCCACACTTCCCCTGTCCTCTCCATCAGCAAGCAGCTCCACCAGCTGTTGGAAAACAGACTCTGCACAACCTGCTCAAGTTGTGACTCTGGTGACTCTGCTGACCGCTGCTGCCTCCTGAGGTCATGTTTCTACATTGCACCCTGTGCTCCTGCTGCCCTTTTGGCCTTAACCCTTCAACATTTCAGAATGAACATGAAAAGAAGAAAAATTGTGCAGCTTTAAAAAGAAAGTGGCATTCAAATTATTCCTCTTTATATTCAGGGCTATCACCCGTCTTGCTTTTGACAGGTTTTTGACAGCACTGTTGCCAGTCTTGTCTGAAATGAAACCAGGAATGTCATGTTTGTTCATTTGCATTCTTTCCATCAAGTTCCACGCTTTGGGATACAGAGGGCAATTATCCTGGCGCCCATTGATACAGAAGCAGCAAGTGAGCAATGCACAATAATAACATGGTACCTAACTTAATATTGGGCATCAGGATTTCATCTTGGGCTTTATTTGCAAGTCCCGAGCATGGCAGGGGTGGGGCCTCACACAGGGTGAAGAGAAAAAGGACATGGAAAGAAAATGCGGGACCGGGAGCCTTCCGCAAGGCACTATTCATTGCGTTAAAGAGTGGGGGGCTGTTGGAGCTGAGTAGATAGGTCTTGTCTCTCAGCCCAAAGGTTCTGGGTGCAGTTACAGGGATAGAGCGGGGCAGTGGGCTTGGGTAGGTGCTCTATTAAGAAGGTCAGTGCAGAATTCTATGGGTCTACTATATGAAAGAAGCTTAGTGCGAATTCCTGGTAAATAGTTATAACTCAAATCAGCATTATGTAAACAGATTATTTGCTCAGCACCGCGTTGCGGTTTGGGGAGTTTGCTACATGCAAATTGATTACCATGGTTTCCTACATTTAAAAAGGATTCCATTGGTTGTACAGCGCTTTGAGATCTCCAATGACCTAAATATTGATCAATAATTGCAAATCTTCCTCTTTGTTTTCATGGGATCCTCACAAGACCCTTTGATGAAATGGGGAGCCCTTATCCTGGGGGACCATTTGGTAAGGTGGAGGCACATTGTCAAGCACTCTGGGAACCTCTTTCTGCCGGTCAGTCAGAATGACTGAGATTAGTGTCGAAGCAGAGAGGGAAAAGCAGCAGAGACCATAGCAAGAAAGATGGGAGGCAAGCCAGAGGCTTAAAGGGAGAAGGCAACTGGAACGACTATCGGGAAGGTAGGGACAGGGTAAATATGTGCTTAAATCGACAACCGATAGACAAGTGATCGGGCAGGATAAGCAAGCTTAGCTGGATAGTCACCCAGAAAATGTTATTCAGATTAAAACATAGTCTATCTCCTTGGTAAAAACAATCACTCTCTCTGACCCTCCCAGCTCGTCCCTGTGACCCCACAGGTATACCCTCTGACCACCTCTCAACAACCCCTGACTTGACTAGCCCCCAACCACCTGACTACACCCCCTGATCCCCCGACTCGACTGCCCCCCCACCATATTACCTACCGAATATGCGATGACCACCCAAAACCCCAACTATCCCACCATACCTGACTACCCCTCTGACCATGCTAACCCTCACCACTTGACTGACCTTAGACCTGACCAGCTCCCAACACATCTACCCCTTACGACCCAACCTGACCACCCCTTGACCAACTACCCACTTACCTACCGAAGCACCTACCACTTCATCCACCTGCCAACTAACCGAACTGCCACCCTAACTACCTGTCACCGTACCCACCTGCAACCGGACCCACCTGCCACCCTACCCACCTGCCACCCTAACTACCAGTCACTGTACCCACCTACAACCTTACCCACCTGACACCCTATCCACCTGCCACCCTAACTACCGCAATCCTACCAACCTGCCACCTCACCCACCAATGGCGCCACCAATCTGCCAGCTCACCCACCTGATGCCCTACCCTACCACCTCCCACCCTACCACCTCACCCACCCTATCCATCTTACCACCTCACCCACCCTACCACTTCACCCATCCCCTACCCATTCACTCATCCTCATTCACTACCATTCACACTGCACTGTTAAATTTACCAAATAGCAGCTTGTGCTGTAATAATTGGGCATCTGCTCTGAACCCCTGGTTCAACCATGATCCGATGGAGTTCTCCGATGGGCACTGTGCTCGGCATTTCCGGGAACGGCAGATTTGCCGAGAAAAGCAGATCAGCATTAAGTTCGAGCAGATCAACCGCTGTGATTGGCTCATTCACTGGTTAACTCAGAGATCGGGATCACCCCAGGCGTGGGTACATCGGTCACTGGTGTTTCCAATCTCCTAACTTTGCTACCTTGAATGAAGCTGAAGAGGGCAATCAAACCCTCTCTGCTCTCTAAGTGCTCTTATAGTGCAAGAATGCCAGCTGTGTATCCTGTACGAGCCTTTTGATGTTGCTTCTTACGGGGCGGCACGGTAGCACAGTAGTTAGCACTGTTGCTTCACAGCGCCTGGGACCCGGGTTCGATTCCCGGCTTGGGTCACTGTCTGTGCGGAGTCTGCACGTTCTCCCCGAGTCTGCGTGGGTTTCTTCTGGGTGCTCCGGTTTCCTCCCACAATCCAAAGGTGTGCGGGTTAGGTGGATTGAACATTCTGAATTCTCCCTCTGTGTTGCCAAACAGGCGGCGGAGTGTGGCGACTGGGGGCATTTCACAGTAACTTCATTCCCGTGTTAATGTAAACCTACTTGTGACAATAATAAAGATTATTATTATTAACTATCAGGAGTTGAATGGAGTCTGGATATCGGCAAGAGGCAGGGAGGAAACCATCACTTTGGTGCAAATAACGAGTTTGACGTAAATGGCATTAAATCAGCAGCAGCAGGGCTAGCACATCAATCCATCGTTGGTGAACAATTGCTCGGTGTGTACTAAGTGTATGTAAATTGCTGACTTGTGTGGACTCTAGAGACTCCAATGGTTGGAGCTTAGCAGCTGGAAAGAAGAGATGTTCGAACCCCGCTGATGTTCAATGCGAGGACTTCCCAAATGTCACAAGGGAAAGCTAGAACCTAGCCAGTTCTTAACAGTTTCTTTTTTGCAATTTGGAAAAACTGTGAGAAAAGAGATGAAACTCGGTGAAGATAGGGCTCCGTCTTGTTGTAAATTCTTCAAATAACAAAATGTTTATTAAACTTTAAAACGCAGAAGGAAGGCAACAGTAGAGAACATTTACAATTAACTACAACAATGGTTACCCAGACAATGGGCGCTATTCTCTGGCCTCGTTGCACATGAGCGAGGGCGTGACGAGACCGGTGAATAGCGGGAGAGGCCAAAAGCGAAAACCGCGCTGAGCGCCAAACTGTTTGTGATGCAACCGGCCCACTCCCGTAGGCAAAATCGGGATCCCGCCGTGGCATGGAGAGAAACCAATAATCACCACTTAAGCCCCATTTCCATACAATTAACGGGAGCCGCCCCACATCCAACGGCCTCCTGTCATTCATCGGCCTCCCCAGCAAGTGGTCACACTGGCGCCAATTAGTACTCCTTTTGAAAAATATGACCTTCGGGGAAGGGCTTCTGCGGGGAGCCGAGGAGGTGAGTAGCCATCTTTTTTCACAGTCAAAGTGACCGGGGGCGCTGGGATTGCTCGGTGGGGCATGGAGTTCCTCGGCTGAGGGTGGACCCTCCCCTAGGGAGGCACCCTCCGCTGCGGTGCGCCACCATGGGAGGGTGGGGGGTCTGCTGGGGGTGGAACCACGCACAACTCCGCCATGCCAACCCCTGGATTGTGTGTACCCGTTCCAGGGGTATCCCTTGTCCCTGTCCGTGTGCCCCACAGCCCACCCATAACACCCACCGACTGCTGAGGCCTCTCGCCGTGCGCCTGAAGGCAAATTGGCAATCGTAGTTAAGTGAGCACTGCGCACATCCCGAATGGATTCCTGTGGGTGGACGGGCCATGTAGCATGTGGGAATCATTGCCTAGCATCCCAATCAGACCACGATGTCTGGACACTGTGCCTGAGCACTGCGGGAGGCCACACCACAGACACAGCAGCCAACATCTGAACACCCAGGGGCTGGGATATAGCCCTGGAAACATTCCCAAGGCCAGAGGGTGGGTGAGCACAACCGGGCAGGCACCAGCGCATGGTCCAGGTAATGGTACATGCGGGTGTCAAGGGTACAGCGTCTGGGGTCTGTTAAAGGGGGGCCTGCATGGGCAGGATGTCCCAGGTGTGGGGGAGGGGGGGAGATTAATGAGGGGAACCGAGGGTCCCGGGGTGGGAGCGCTGCGTTTGCCAGTCTAACCCCCTCTCCCAATTCCTTACAGATATTGAACGGTATGGACGGTATTTTGAACCCCGCAGAACAGGCCCTAGTGGTGCTGCTGGTAGGCCGGGTGGCCAGACGCCTGAGACGGTGGCAGCAGCAGCGTCTGTAGAGGCTCGAGGCAGAGACCCGCGTGCCGGACGCCGCTCCACACCCTGAGGACCCGGCCACCCATCAGGCCTGGGTGAGACCCAGAATGGGAGGCCCATGACGGCCCTGGGTGTACACAGGCATTGCTGGTCATTTGAACAGATTATGGACAGTGAGTGCCACATGAGGCTACGTCTCAACAAGGGGACGGTGTGGCGCCTGTGCCATGTCCATGCGGACTTGGCACCATGTGGAGGAGGCGGATACCCGCTCCCGGTACCCGTCATGGTCACCACAGCCCTGAACCTTTATGCCTCAGGATCATTCCAGGGCTCGAGCGGGGACCTGTGTGGCATCCCTCAGGTAACAGCCCACAGGTTCTTCTGACAGCTCAGGGATGCCCTGTTTGCCCGGGCAGAAAACTCGATAAACTTTGAATTGGAGCCAACCCAACAAGATGTCTGGACTGCAGGATTCTCCACCATCGCTGGGATGCCCCAGGTCCAGGGGCTGATAGGCTACATGCATGTTGCCTTGCACGCACCAGGCCAGCTGGGAGTTCCCTCCATTAACAGGAAGGGGTTCCACTCCCTGAACATCCAGTTTGTGTGTGACCACCACATGCAGATCATGCACATGTGTGCACGCTTCAGAGGGAGTGTACACGACAGCTACATCCTGGGGCAGTCAGGCATCGTCAGCCTCTTCAAGGACGACCCCAGGATGGCCACTGGCTCTTGGGGGATGAGGGGTACCCACTGAGGGCTGGCTAATGACGTCGGTTCGGAGGCCGGAGACCGAAGTGGAGACCCGATACAATGAGGCCCATGCAGCCACGCGGGCTGTGATTGAGCGGTGCATCGGACTCCTCAAGATGCGGTTCCGACGCCTAGACCGTTCCGGTGGTGCCCTGCTGTACACCCCCCTGAGGGTCGCCTGCTTTGTGGTGGTCTACTGTGTCCTCCACAACCTGGCACAGCAGCGGGGCGGCATTGTGGAGGTGGGAGGATGAGGATCATGAGACCACCTCCAAGAAGGAGGAGGAGGATGAGGACGAGGATGAGGACGAAGATAATGAGGAAGCGCTGGACCAGCAGGGGCTGGAGAACGATCCTGGGGATGAACTGAGGGACTAGCCGGAGGCTGCAGGACAGGCGGCAGTGGCGAAGGTCTGTCAAGCCCAGAGGGTCTGGGAGGCTCTCGAAGTCGGCCGCTTCACACAAGTTGTGGCCTGGTTCCGTGCCGCCACCCCCCCCCCCCCCCCCCCCCCCCCGGCCACCCCCGCCCAACATCCACCCTCCCAGGGTCTGGGTTACATCAATCCAGGCTGTTGGGAATGTGTCGGCACTGTCACCGGGTCACTGTCAAGGGCAGGGGGGGGGGGATGATTATGACCCGCAGAGAGCTGGGCAATGCCATAGTCTGACCCTTGCCTGTCTGCTGAGTTCGTGCTCACACCCATCACCTGCACATGGTGTGGCGGGGTGAGGGGGGAGGTGGCATGTCTGGAGCGAGAGGCCAAGGGTTTGGAGGTCAACCTGCATTGTGGAAGAAAATGACAGAGGCATCATACTGGTTATGATGAAGGGGTTTTAATGTTTCACAGGTGTCCAACAATGCCCCACTCTCCCAATGGTGCCGCCCCACTCTCCCCTCCACCCACTCACCCCACCTCACCCTCTACCTACCGCCCCTCTCCTTCCTCCCTCAGTGATCCTCAACATGCTTGGCCTTCCTTGCTCTACCGCTGCGTCTCGGTGTGTCCCTTGGGTGCAGATCTGAGGTGGAAGCAGCCAGCTGCGTACCTCATCCCGTGGTCTTTGATGCCCCTGGCAGCTGTCCTCTGGGGGCTCTGGGGCCGGAGGACCCTGGCTCACTTGCCGGCGGCACATGCACAGCCGTGCCGCCCTGTCCCGTGTGCTGACGCCGTGCACCAGGCTGTCCACTGTGGTCGCCACCCTAGCAATGGCGGCGCCATCTCCTGCGCCCGTAGCCTCTGGGACTTGGCTATGGACCTGCTGGAGTGTCACTGACACCTCCCTCCGCATATCCCGGCTGCTCCCTAATGTCTCCATCAGCTCTGGGATAGCCTGGTCCATAGGCTCAACATCTGGCTGGGACCCAGCTGGGTCCTGGGATGCAACAGACCTCTGACTGCTGTCTTGCCTGGGCATTACTGCCTCCACCTGATGTGCATCAGCGACTGTGGTGCTCACCAGATTGTGCCCCAGGAGGTGAAGGAAGGGTTTGGGGGGGTTGTTGAAGGCAGAAGGGGTGAAGGGAGTGGGTGAAGGGAGGTTTGGGGGGGGCACTTGGAAGGTTGGGGAAGATGCTCACATAGAGGCGCAAAGGTCTCCGGGTGTCAACTCACCCGTGCTGCCCGGTATAGGTCATTGACCTTCTTCTGCCACTGGAAGCCAGTCCTCCTGATCACACTCCCCGAGCTGATGGCCGCTGCAACTTCGTCCCAGGCTGCTCCGGGGCCCTCAGGGAAACAGTTCACCCGCCCCCCCCCTGGCCTCGACCGCATCTGGGAGCATCCCCAGGTCCACGTCTCCAAACCTTGGGGCCATGGCTGTGAGCTGAGTGGGGTTGGCTGTTCAAGTGCTGTTTAAATGTTGATCGACCTTGATGGCGGGGGCTGGTGAGTGCACTCCCGGTGAATCGGCCGGCAAGTCTTCAGTCGCAGAGTAAAGCCCGTGGGGCCTTGTTAAGTGACCAATTGAAGTTGAATAGCGTTGCCAGCATCGCTGGGCCGTGCGCCGGGAAGCTCGCGACAGTTCCCGCTCACTACCACATCTGGAAATCGTTCCAGAGAATCACGCCAAGTATATTTGAATTGCACCCCCCTCCCCCCACCCATATAAACCTATCTACTTTGCTAAACTCCGGGGCTACACCTTCCCCAAAACAATATCCCATAGGTTTTAATGCAATGAGCCAAAGCCAGCAAATAATTACTACGCCAGACCTGTAGCTTGCTTGTGGAAACTTTTCTCCTCATTTAGTCTTCTCGGGTCTAACACAAATTTGTGTTAGCTTGACTCTGAGAGGACAGAAAACTCTGCTTGCAAACTGGGGGTGGCTATGATCTAGGCCACTAGACTGCTAGATTCTACTTTTCTTGACAAAGTATCGGCTTCACCCTACTACTGGTTTAATCTGCATCTCAGAAACCCCCACTGCAGCGACATGCCTATCTTCGCAATTCTTTACTTTCCATTTCATTCCAACTTCCTAACAGAGATCATTGACAACAGACAGAGGGCGTGCAGCAGGGACAACCAAAAAACTGATCTGCGAGCACTAGTGATTTCACTCAATCGTGTGGAGCTGAAATCATAACAGCCAAATGCAGCAACTCTGCCTGACTAAGTGAACCAAATGAATTTCGAAAGCACATGTTGGACTAGAGATGGTGCTTTACCTCATCGTAAATACTCACTGCACATGACAGGGGATTAAGGTCACAAGTGTAAATCACGGAGCTAAATATACTCTTGTCTCTGATGGTAGCAACTGAATTGCTGACGTGGAGCTGGAGAATTACACACTGACTGGAGTTTACCCAGCCCCTCTCAATCCTGTGCTTTTAAACGTCAAGAACCCGCGATGAACTCGAAAGAATCGAATCCATGCCTCGAATTGTTTGTTTGAAAGGCAAAGATACCAAGTCATCTCTTCCATATCAAAGACGTTTGCACGGATGTCTCATTTTTCCGAAGGAGTGATGACAAAGTTGTATTCTGTAAGTAAATCATTCATAATTCGATTTCAACATCCCCCTCAATATCAGTGAAAAACTATTCTGAATGATAAGTGTCTCATAAAAACATGCATCAAATAAAAAAGAAAAGGAAAGTCTTGCAATTCTATTGCTCTTTCTGCGGTATAAGTGTGTTCAGGGCTGAACGAATCCATGAGTGAGACTGGAGGAACACTGCTGACCATATGATGATGGAGGAGATACTTGACCAAGAGTTGAGAAGGAGATGGCCCATGGCTTAACTGAATAACACCTGTAGTCTTGCATATATGTTGGGGGTTGGTTCAGCTCAGTTGCTTGGACAGCTGGATCGTGATGCAGAGCGAGGCCAACAGCGCAGGTTCAATCCCCGTACCGGCTGACGTTATTCATGAACTTCTCAACTTTGCCCCTCGCCTGAGGTGTGCTGACCCTCAGGTTAGATCACCACCAGTCCCCCCTCAAAGGAGACAGCAGCCTATGGTCCTCTGGGACTATGGTGACTTCACTGTATATTTGTAAATAGTTGGACATAGTGGTTTCAATAAACCAGCTACTGTTCAGATATGTCTCTGTTACTGTTTCTTAGCCAGGAACAAGCAGCCTACATATAGTAGCAGCAGAGAAGGGCCTCAGAATCTTGAAAATCAACTTTTACAAAGTTTGCAATTCTGACCTGATAAGAAAAGGTGACAAAACCGACTTGAATAAGACCGTTGAAAATCACCAAATGAGCCCCAAGGAAGATGTGGAGGCCAAGAGACAGAGGGGAGAAAAATCAACCATTGTGTTTACTAAAATCACGTGGTGATCCGTGAAAAATCCCGATCCAGCAGCAGAATCAAAGAACCTGCCGATAATTGAAGAAGGAGGAGCAAACCATGAACAATCCCAAGTTAATGGCATAGCAATGGGCAGATTGCATTGTTAGTGAGTATAGGTTTCCATACACCCCACAGCCCGGGTCCCACGTTAACACCATTACACATGGTAGCAGTTTTCTTTTAAAATAGCTGCTTAAACAAGACTTCCCAATGGGGGAAAAGTAATTAATGGAACTTAATAGTAATTTCCAGTGATTGGTTTCAAAATTCTCCTAAGTTTAGAAACACTTACCAAAGAGGGTCACCAACTGCAGAGGTTATCCGTGAAATGCTGATAAACACAGGGGAAATCCATTACTGCAAGAACTTATAAAAAAACCCACCAAATCTCTTAAAAGATTAAAACAACTATGGATTCCAAATTCACCTTGCCCGACCAATTTGGGCACACGGAAGGGTCAGAGCAGGCATTGGAGCGGTCACTACTGTGGAAGAGATTTTTAAGATTCAGAACCAAAAGCGGATCA
The DNA here is from genome assembly GCF_047496885.1 of Scyliorhinus torazame. Lineage (NCBI taxonomy): Eukaryota > Metazoa > Chordata > Chondrichthyes > Carcharhiniformes > Scyliorhinidae > Scyliorhinus > Scyliorhinus torazame. The sequence goes on along the minus strand of NC_092707.1, from coordinate 380,999,674 downwards.
AATAATAAGCCAGACGCTGAATAAGTCAATACGTTGTTATACTCTATTGGGGCAATTGCTGATGATGTGATAGCAAAGCAAGGAATTACTGAAACACAGACAAATTCAAAGAAGTCGTTAAAGCCTTTGATAATTACTTTAATTTACAGAGTAACTAGATATTAGAAAGAGCCAAGTTTAACAAAAGGGTGCAGAAAGCTGGTGAACCTGTCAATACCTTTATCAATTACCTGTCTCAACTGGCTGAAGGTTGCAAATGTGGTGATCTGACAACTGAGCTGATATGAGATCACATCGTAGTTGTGGGTACCGACAACACCCTATCTGACCTGCTGCAAACCAAAGAAGGTTTAACTTTGGAGATGATAAGACAGAGAGCCAGAGGTTTGTCAATAAGTTAGAGCCATACGAAGAGAGGAAGACAAATCATGGGCGACATTCTCCGACCCCCCGCCGGGTCGGAGAATCGCCGGGGGCTGGCATGAATCCCGCCCCTGCCGGTTGCCGAAGTCTCCGGCACCGGATATTCGGTGGGGGCGGGAATCGCGCCGCGCCGGTTGATGGGCCCCCCCGCTCTATTCTCCGGCCCGGATGGGCCGAAGTCCCGCCGATAAATTGCCTGTCCCGCCGGCGTAAATGAAATCACCTACCTTACCGGCGGGACAAGGCGGCGTGGGCGGGCTCCGGTGTCCTGGGGGAGCGCGGGGCGATCCGGCCCCGGGGGGTGCCCCCACGGTGGCCTGGCCCGCGATCGGGGCCCACCGATCCGCGGGCGGGCCTGTGCCGTGGGGGCACTCTTTCCCTTCCGCCTCCGCTATGGTCTCCACCAAGCGACTCCCTCCACTGCGCATGCGTGGGAAACTGTCAGTGGCCGCTGACGCTCCCGCGCATGCGCCGCCCGGAGATGTCATTTCTGCGCCAGCTGGCGGGGCAACAAAGGCCGTTTCCGCCAGCTGGCGGGGCGGAAGTTCCTCCGGCGTCGGCCTAGCCCCTCAATGTTGGGGCTCGGCCCCCAAAGATGCGGAGCGATGCCCGTCTGATTTGGCGCCGTTTTGGGCGCCAGTCGGCGGACATCGCGCCGTTTCTGGAGAATTTCGCCCCATGTCTCAGAACACCCCCAGTGACAATACAGCTTATTAAACAAAAGACACTCCAGGGAATAAGGCACTTTATGGGACAAAAGTTCAAGATGCCATTAAACCAGGCCAGCGCTGTGGTGCCAAAAAGCCCATAGACGCTGATAGCATCCTATAAGCACTGCAGAATGCTTTCATTGTAGAAGGTTTGGACACTTTGGAAAGATGTGCAGAACTAAAATAATAATAATAATCTTTATTAATGTCACAAGTAGGCTTACATTAACACTGCAATGAAGTTACTGTGAAAAGCCCCGAGTCGCCACATTCCGGCGCCTGTTCGGGTACACAGAGGGAGAATTCAGAATGTCCAATTCACAAGCCCATCTTTTGGGACTTGTGGGAGGAAACCGGAGCACCCGGAGGAAATCCAAGTAGACACGGGGAGAATGTGCAGACTCCGCACAGACAGTGACCCAAGTCTGCACGTTCTCTCCATGTCTGTGTGGATTTCCGTCGGGTGCTCCGGTTTAGAACATAAGAACATAAGAACTAGGAACAGGAGTAGGCCATCTGGCCCCTCGAGCCTGCTCCACCATTCAATGAGATCATGGCTGATCTTTGTGGACTCTGCTCCACTCTCCGGCCCGTACACCATATCCCCGAATCCCTTTATTCTTTAGAAAGGCATCTATCGTTTTCTTAAAAATGTTTAAAGAAGGAGCCTCAACTGCTTCACTGGGCAAGGAATTCCAGAGATTCACAACCCTTTGGGTGAAGCAGTTCCTCCTACACTCCGTCCTAAATCTACCTCCCCTTATTTTGAGGCTTGTTCTGCTTTCCCCGACCAGTGGAAACAACCTGCCCGCATCTATCCTATCTATTCCCTTCATAATTTTAGATGTCTCAATAAGATCCCCCCGCATCCTTCTAAACTCCAATGAGTACAGTCCCAGTCTACTCAACCTCTCGTCATAATCTAATCCCCTCAACTCTGGGATCAACCTAGTGAATCTCCTCTGCACTCCCTCCAGTGCCAATATGTCCTTTCTCAGGTAAGGAGACCAAAACTGAACACAATACTCCAGATGCGGCCTCACCAACACCCTATACAATTGCAGCATAACCTCACTAGTCTTGAACTCCATCCCTCTAGCAATGAAAGACAAAACTCGATTAGCCTTCTTAATCATCTGTTGCACCTGCACACCACAGTCCTCCCACAGTCCAAAGATGTGCAGGTTAGGTGGATTGGCCTTGATAAATTACCCTTAGTGTCCAAAAAGGTTAGGTTAGGTGGGGTTACTGGGCTATGGGGATGGGGTGGAGGCGTGGGCTTAAGTGGGGTGCTCTTTCCAAGGGCCGGTGCAGACTCGATGGGCCGAATAGCCTCCTTCTGCACTGTAAATTATATGATTCTATGGAATGAGAGAATCTTTGCAGAGAAGGCCATTAATGAAGTAGAGAAATCTCGGCCAGATGTGGAACAACAATGTTTCCCAAACAAGATCAACGATTTAAGATACACTTTCTGGACACTTTGTGTCAATGGACTTCATTTCAAATTGGATACAGGAGCAAGTGTAACAACCTTGGTTGATAATGAACGGTGGCTAGCAAACCTATGGCTGAGTACAATTGAAACCCAGTTGTATGGCCCAGGAGAGATCAAATAACAAATCAGAGGCATGTTAGAAGCAACACTCTAATACAGGAACAAACAGATACTGGAAACATTACATTATTCACCATTAGAAATTTTCTTTTCTGAGCCAAAACACCTGTGCTGACCACAACCTCGTTGAGATAGTGCTGATATCAGATTGGAGCCCCTCAAACTGTCAAAATGCACGAATGATCTAGATTGGGTCTTTAGTGCTGGTTTTTCAAAACACTTCACAGAAGCAGATAGTCATCCCTTTTCAAGTCAATATCCAGCTGACAGAGAATGAACTTGTCCTTACTCAAATGGTAACAAACCAATTGGGCCAATGTGTACCTGAGAGCGACTCTGATTCTTCATCACTGTGAGTTTGGTGAGCTAGTGGAAGATGAAACTCAAGTGATGGAAGACATTGATACAGTATCACATTTAGCTGACAGGGGTGACACCTTCGTAAGTGCATCCACACCTGTCCACGCACCAAAAGTGATTGTCCAGGTTGCGAACAGTCAAAACCGTCCAGAACTTCAGACAGAACGGAATTGTTGGAAGACACTGACTTTACTGCTACACCAGGGTAATTGGAGTTTGAGGGAAAACAAGGTATTGATCAAATGCTTCCCTCACAGCTTTATGGCCTGTCTACACAATTGTTTCCAGAAGCAGTAATCCAGGATTACCCAAAACGTCACGAGCCAGAGACTACAAGGAGTCGTCACTCCAGAAGTAAAGAAAAGTAGATAAAACTGTCAAATGGAACCAGGGTCAACTTAACAGACAAGGATGGGGAACACGGAGAGAGATAAACCCACATGCTCCAGTCTTGGGAGAGAAACATCGAATTAAGAGATGTATAAAAGCAAAGGGAGGGAAAAGAGGGTCAGGTCAAGATCCAGATAAGAGAACCTTCCATTATACATTTGGGTAAACCATAAGACCATAAGACATAGGAGCAGAATTAGGCCATGCGTCTTTTTTTAATTTATGCATGGAACTTGGGCGTCAAAGGCTATGCCCACATTTATTGCCCATCCCTAGTTGCCCTTGAGGGGGCAGTTCAGAGTCAACCACATTGCTATGGGTCTGGAGTCACATGTAGGCCAGACCGGGTAAAGACGGCAGATTTTGTTCCCTAAAGAACATTAGTCACAGCCCATCAAGGCTGCTCCGCCATTCAAAGAACAAAGAAATGTACAGCACAGGAACAGGCCCTTCGGCCCTCCAAGCCCGTGCCGACCATGCTGCCCGACTAAACTACAATCTTCTACACTTCCTGGGTCCGTATCCCTCTATTCCCATCTTATTCATGTATTTGTCAAGTTGCACCTTAAATGTCACTATCGTCCCTGCTTCCACCACCTCCTCCGGCAGCGAGTTCCAGGCACCCACTACCCTCTGTGTAAAAAAACTTGCCTCGTACATCTACTCTAAACCTTGCCCCTCGCACCTTAAACCTATGCCCCCTAGTAATTGACCCCTCTACCCTGGGGAAAAGCCTCTGACTATCCACTCTGTCTATGCCCCTCATAATTTTGTAGACCTCTATCAGGTCGCCCCTCAACCTCCGTCGTTCAAGTGAGAACAAACAGAGTTTAATCAACCGCTCCTCATAGTTAATGTCCTCCATACCAGGCAACATTCTGGTAAATCTCTTCTGCACCCTCTCTAAAGCCTCCACATCCTTCTGGTAGTGTGGCGACCAGAATTGAACACTATACTCCAAGTGTGGCCTAACTAAGGTTCTACACAGCTGCAACATGACTTGCCAATTCTTATACTCAATGCCCCGGCCAATGAAGGCAAGCATGCCGTACGCCTTCTTGACTACCTTCTACACCTGTGTTGCCCCTTTCAGTGACCTGTGGACAAGTACACCTAGATCTCTCTGACTTTCAATACTCTTGAGGGTTCTACCATTCACTGTATATTCCCTACCTGCATTAGACCTTCCAAAATGCATTACCTCACATTTGTCCGGATTAAACACCATCTGCCATCTCTCCGCCCAAGTCTCCAAACAATCTAAATCCTGCTGTATCCTCTGACAGTCCTCATTGCTATCCGCAATTCCACCAACCTTTGTGTCGTCTGCAAACTTACTAATCAGACCAGTTACATTTTCCTCCAAATCATTTATATATACTACAAACAGCAAAGGTCCCAGCACTGATCCCTGCGGAACACCACTAGTCACAGCCCTCCAATTAGAAAAGCATCCTTCCATTGCTACTCTCTGCCTTCTATGACCTAGCCAGTTCTGTGTCCACCTTGCCAGCTCACCCCTGATCCCGTGTGACTTCACCTTTTGTACTAGTCTACCATGAGGGACTTTGTCAAAGGCTTTACTGAAGTCCATATAGACAACATCCACTGCCCTACCTGCATCAATCATCTTTGTGACCTCTTCGGAAAACTCTATCAAGTTAGTGAGACATGACCTCCCCTTCACAAAGCCACGCTGCCTCTCACTAATACATCCATTTGTTATCCAAATGGGAGTAGATCCTGTCTCGAAGAATTCTCGCCAGTAATTTCCCTACCACTGACGTAAGACTCACCGGCCTGTGGTTCCCTGGATTATCCTTGCTACCCTTCTTAAACAGAGGAACAACATTGGCTATTCTCCAGTCCTCCAGGACATCACCTGAAGAAAGTGAGGATCCAAAGATTTCTGTCAAGGCCTCAGCAATTTCCTCTCTTGCCTCCTTCAGTATTCTGGGGTAGATCCCATCAGGCCCTGGGGACTTATCTACCTTAATATTTTTCAAGACGCCCAACACCTCGTCTTTTTGGATCACAATGTGACCCAGGCTATCTACACACCCTTCTCCAGACTCAACATCCACCAATTCCTTCTCTTTGGTGAATACTGGTGCAAAGTATTCATTTAGTACCTCACCCATTTCCTCTGGCTCCACACATAGATTCCCTTGCCTATCCTTCAGTGGGCCAACCCTTTCCCTGGCCACCCTCTAGTCTCTCATACCAGTGCAAACATCCTCTCCACGTTCACCAGATGTCGAGAGTCAAACGGACGATGCACCAGGTGTTGCAATTCTTACCAAAACCAACCAAGTCAAAGAACAGAGGTCATTAGGGACCTTCAAGCAGCTATTGGATAGGTACATGGATTACGGTAAAATGATATAGTGTAGATTTATTTGTTCTTAAGGGCATCACGGTAGCATTGTGGATAGCACAATTGCTTCACAGCTCCAGGGTCCCAGGTTCGATTCTGGCTTGGGTCACTGTCTGTGCGGAGTCTGCACGTCCTCCCCGTGTCTGCGTGGGTTTCCTCCGGGTGCTCCGGTTTCCTCCCACAGTCCAAAGATGTGCAGGGTAGGTGGATTGGCCATGATACATTGCCCTTAGTGTCCAAAATTGCCCTTGGTGTTGGGTGGAGGTGTTGAGTTTGGGTGGGGTGCTCTTTCCAAGAGCCGGTGCAGACTCAGGGGGCCGAATGGCCTTCTTCTGCACTGTAAATTCAATGATAATCTATGATTAATCTAGGACAAAGGTTCGGCACAACATCGTGGGCCGAAGGGCCTGTTCTGTGCTGTATTTTCTATGTTCTATGTTCAAAGGGAGACTGCTGATCTCCCAAGTCTGACAAGGTCATTACCAGGGAGAGTCGTGAAACCTCCTGACCAATTAACCTATGAAGTCAGAGACTTGGCGGGGAGAAGGGGTTAATGTGTAAATATAAATGTAAAATATATTTGGACAAAGACTTGGGTGGGGGGGGGATGTAGAATTAGGAGTTCAGGGTTAATGTACGGCACTGGGGAAATAGTACCACCCACATGACGATGTAGGAGACACTTGACCAAGAGTCAAAAGGCAGAAAGCTCACGGCTCAGACTAAGTATGACATGTAGTCTGTAAATAGTTATGTTCCTCCAAAAACACAGTTAATCTCCAGACATATCTATGTCTCTGCAATTGTTTTTTAGCCAATAACAACTAACATCCAACACTTGCCACAACCACCAGAGGCTTCAAAGCTCTTCACAGCCAATGACTTACTTTTGAAGTGTGGTCACTGTTGTAATGCAGGAAAGAAGTGACGGACTAATTTCAGTTCACAGTTTTTTCTTAGAAAGAGCTCATACTTATTCCAACTTTTCACAACTTTAAGACTTCTGGCAACGTTTCGAATAGCTGTAATGAATCTTGTAATGTAGGAAACACAGCCAATTTTTCACAATCAGACAAATGAACAGTACTCATTTTTTTCAGGAAGTATATATATATTTGGCCTGGATACCAAAACAACTGCTTTGCTCTTCTTTGAATGCTGCAACAGAATCTTTAAAGTCTGCCTGGGAGGATAAGTCGGGCCTCAGTTTAATTCTCAATTGAACGACAGCACTGCCAACATTGCAGCACTCCCTCAGTACTGCACCAGAGTGTGAGCTCTAATGGTGCTGCTCAAAATTCTGCCCTGAACCTTGGACCCACAATTTTCACAAGTAGCTGAGGCTTAGTGGTACCAATTTAACACCTATACAGATTAATCTTGCAGATGCAATCAAAGTTAGTTGGGCTGTGTCTCAAGTGTAACATCCGTGGAGCGAAGCATATTGCTGGCAGCAATTTCACTTTGCGCCAGACCTCATTCCACATTGTCATGGAGTATTGCACATCAGCTGAATTCTTCTGTCACGGAATGAAAGACCATCATTTATACAGCACCTGTCATGATCTCAGGACATCTGAAAGCACATTACCACCAACAAAGTTCCATTTGGAAGGGTGGACACTGTTACAACCAATTGGTGCAGAGAAAGCAGGGTGATTAATGACCAGATAATCTGCCTTTAGTGAGGGAGGCATATTGACCAGGACCACAGGGGACCTCCTCTTCGAAATAGTGTCATGGTACCTTGCATAGCAATCCGAGTAAGCAGACAAAGTCTCAGTTTAATGCCTCATTAAAAAGACATAGAGCCATAATGGATTCCTTCACTGCCGCGCCCCCAGCCCCGAACCACCCCCCCCCCCCTCCCCCCGCCAACTTCCCACCCCATAAAATCCAAAACGGCAAGTACGTACTCGTTTTAGTTTTTGTCATCATTTGACAATAAGTTCACAATCAGCTGAACTGGGGATCCATGTGTTATGGGAGACATTTGCTGCATGTAATTTATCATAAAATTATCGTAGCACAGAAGAATGTAATTTGGCCCATTATGTTCTTGCTGGTTCCCTGAAAGAACAGCTTGGCTATTCCCATTCCACCACCGTGCAATTTGTTTCTCTTTAAGTACTTATTCAACTCCCTTTAGAAAGTCCCAGTGGCATCACACCTCCACCATACTGCCAGGCTGAGCCTTCCAGATCCAAATCACTCATTCCATAAACATACTTTTCCTCATGTCACCATTGGCTCACCTTAAATTGGTATCCTCTAATATTTGACCCTTCAGCCACTAAAATACGAGAATAATTGCTCCCCAGTGGAAGCATTCAGGCTCTCTGATCTCGGTAACTCAGGCTCTCTGATCTTTGTTGTCAACTTCACTGTGTTTGTTGACATAAGTCAGTGGTTTCAAAGGGGCCTGGATGATTGCCATTTATATTAGCTTAGCCAGACTTTTTCTTAAGTCTTAATGGGAGAAAGGTATAATGTATTACAATTTTTCAAAGTTTTCTTTTACATATACAACTTTGAAGTGTGATGTTCATTGGTTCGAGAAAGTGGATCAATGGGCATGGAAGTGCCAGTGCTTAGCGTAGGGGCATGAGGGGCCTGTTAGGATGGGTGGAAGGGCAGAGCTTAGCATAAGGGGATACAGGGAGTGGATTGGGGCATGAGGTGCCATGGGTGGGACATGGGATGTGTTTGGACGGTGAAACATGTGAGGGATGGGGGCTGGAGGGTCTTTGTATTTTGTTTTTACTGGAACAAGGTCTAACTGTGCTGTGGCAGGCCTTTTAAACAGCCCATTGAGTTTAAGGTTTGGTAAATTCCCAGGCAATCGGACGTGTAAATTTACAAGTTATTTTGCATTTTGAATACCTTTTCAAGGAGTAGTTTTCCACCCATGGTATTTGCATTTTAATGACATTCCAGAAGTGTGTTCAGAGATGAGGGCTGGGATTCTCTGCCCCTGTTTTCGGCAGGCAAGAAAGCCTGGATAATCCAACGGAAGTCCCCAAATAGCTTTTACGCTGCTTTCCCTGCCCAACATCAGCCTTTGTCGATAACCAGGAAAATCTCTTCCTGTATGTTGAAAGTTAGGAATATCATACATCTTTACTGGACACACCGGTTTTTTCTCCGTTGATTATCACTGCTCTCCCACTGGCAGCCTGCAGGAGGTCCTCCTTTAGATAATTCACGTAATCCAGGCGTGTGCCCGGATGTTATGATGATGGAGAACAAACCCTGGATTTATACACAGAAAGATTGAACTTTTAGAAAGACCTGGGGCGAAATTCTCCGACCCCCCACCGGGGGGTCTCTTTCCCTTCCACCATGGCGGAGGCGGAAGAGACTCCCTCCACTGTGCATGCGCGGGAATGCCGTGAGTGGCCGCTAACGCTCCCGCGCATGCGCCGCCCGGAGATGTCATTTCCGCGCCAGCTGGTGGGGCACCAAAGGCCTTTTCCGCCAGCTGGCGGGGCGGAAATTCGTCCGGCGCCGGCCTAGCCCCTCATTGTTGGGGCTCGGCCCCCAAAGATGCGGAGCATTACGCACCTTTGGGGCGGCGCGATGCCCGTCTGATTTGCGCCGTTTTGGGCGCCAGTCGGCAGAGATCGCGCCGTTTCCGGAGAATTTCGCCCCTGAGTTTTATATTTTAAAATAGACACGGACTCCAAAGATGGCTGAGAATGTACAGATAGCGCTTGACAGGAAGGCGACAGCGTGTTTTCCTGAAGAATAATGGAACCCCTCCCTGTGCATCCAGACAAGGGGCGGGATTCTCTGAACCCCCGCCGGTCGGGGGCCGTTGGCAGCGGCCCCTCGGTAATTCTCCGGGCTCCTTGGGGTCCGAGCGGCCGCCCATTTTTGGCCAGTCCCGCTGGCGTGGATTAACATGGTCCCACATGGTGGGAACTGGCAGGTATGGTGGCTGGGGTTGTCCTCGGGGGGGGGGATCCGACTCCGGGGGGCGTCCCCCACGGTGGCCTGGCCCGCGATCGTGACCACCGATCTACAGGTGGGCTTGTGACGTGGGGGCACTTCTTCCTTCCACGCCAGCTCCTGTAAGGCTCCGCCATGGCTGGTGTGGAGAAGACACCCCCCTAAGCATGCGCCAGAATACGCTGGTCGTAACACTTGGCTATTCTAAGTGGGAGACTGATCAGTCAATTATGATATAAGCTGATAAAGGTTAAAAACACAACATTTCTCCCGCTCTTTAGCTCTGAAGAAGAGCCATATCAACGCGAAACCTTAACTCTGTTTCTTTCTCCACAGATGCTGCCAACCCTGCAGACTTTTTCCAGCGTTTTCTGTTTTTATTACCATTTTAAGAGGACCAGTTTCACTGAGGCTGAACGTTCTTCCCAGACCAGTTCACGCCACAAATCCTTTGCGTGGCCCACACTTTCAATGTCGCATTGTGCTGAGAGCTGGAACCCGATCACTGCCCAGTATATTCAAGCAGAAGAGCTGGCATGAGTGGGAATTCTGGTAGCTGATGTAATCCCCCCCAGCCCGGCTTCCCTTTGATACATCAGGACGTTACAGAACTGCACCTCCAGCAGAAATGGCCGCAGCCATAGCTTTGGGGCAGAAGTGGGCCCTGTCACGTTTGCAGTCCTGCTTTCCCACTCCTCCAATTGCCCTCCCTGCCCTCCGCAATTCATCCCAGGACCTAGATGTGCCCCAGTTTCACACAAGGCGGCATATTTCTTACTCAAAAACTACAAACATGCAAGATAATGGTACATTCTACCTAGGGCACATAGAAAGGGTATCATATCAACAAGGTAATAACTCCATTCAAAGGAACAATGTTGCTGAAAGCAAAGATCAAGCAGTTCGCAGAGGTCGTCTGGAACTGAAGTTGGCTTTTAGGTGAACGTACGTGTCATTTTGAACCTGGCATCGGACTAGAGATTGGAAAAATTGGGAGTTGCCTGTGAGGGGGAAGACGCTGCATACATTTGGTGGTTAGCACTGGAGACAGATGTGGACAAGGAGAGCATTTATTAAAACAAGCAACTTGAGGAATTTGGTCTTTCAAACAGTGTTATTTCAACTGTAGAATAAACCTTTCAGAGAATGAATGTCTGGCACACACTCTTTTTTTTTTCTTGTTCCTGGGATCTGGGTGTCATTGCGGAAGCATTTGTTGCCCATCCCGAATAACTGAGTGTCTTGTTAGGCCTTTTCAGAGGGCAGTTTCTCAGAGGCACATGCAGGCCAGCTGGGTAAGGACGGCAGAAGTCGATTTCCTTCCCAAAAGGACATTAATGAACAGATGGGTTTTTAGGACAATGGTTTCATGATCATCGTTAGACTTTTAACTCCAGAGTTTACTGAATTCAAACTTCACCATCTTCCCTGGCGTGATTCGAACCCGGTTTCCCAGAACATTATCCTGGGTCTCGGGATTATAAATTCAGTGACAAAACCACTGTGACGACACCTCTCCCACTGCATCACATCGTATTTGCAATAAATATATCCAGACACTGCACGCTTCAGTAAGCAGAATATCAATGTATTGGCACGAGGAATTTCTGATTAAAAAAAGTTTGTTACAGTATGCAGCACGGCCATCAATACAACTTCAAAAATAAAAAGCATACTTCACTCTATATTAGCTGGTTCCTCCCACAGCAAGTGAAAACTAGGGTGCAGTAATGTCACTGCTCTAATAAGAGCATAAGACCGTAAGATATAGAAGCAGATTTAAGCCACTCAGCCCATCGAATCTGCTCCGCCATTCAATCATGGCTGATATTTTTCTCATCCCCATTCTCCCCACAACCCCAGATCCCCTTATTAATCAAGAACCTATCTATCTCAGTCTTAAAGAGTCCCAGGCTAATGCTCTGGGGACATAGGTTCAAATCCTACTACAGCAATTGATGGAGTTTAAATTCAATTCATACAATCTGGAATCCAAAGCTAGTCTCAGTAATGGCGATGGTGAAATTATCATTAATGTAAAAACCTCTCTGCCGCACTGTGGTCCTTTTGGGAAGGAAATCTGCTGTCCTTATTTGGATTTGAGTTTATTGTCACGTGTGCCGAGGTACAGTGAAAAGTATTGTTCTGTATACAATCCAGGCAGATCACTCCATACATGAAAAACATACATACGATAAATAATAATAATTTTTATTAGTGTCACAAGTAGGCTTCCATTAACACTGCAGTGAAGTTATTGTGAAAATCCCCTACACAATGTAAATACATAGACATAGACATCGGGTGAAGCAAACGGAGTGTAGTACTACTCAGTGGAGAAGATTCGTGGAGAGATCAGTTCAGTCCATAAGAGGGTCAGTAAAGAGTCTGGTAACAGTGGGGAAGAAACTGTTTTTGAATTTGTTAGTGCATGTTCTCAGACTTTTGTATCTCCTGCCCTCTGCAGTTTCTTACAGTCTTGTGGCGAGCAGTTGCCGTACCAAGCTGTGATGCAGCCAGATAGGATGCTTTCTATGGTGCATCTGTAAAAATTGGTAAGCGTTTGGAGACTTTTCGGGCTATAAGCTCAATGTGGGAAAGAGTGAGCTCTTTGTGATCCATCCGGGGGACCAGGGAAGGGGGATAGATGACTTACCGTTGAGGAGGGCGGAAAGGAGCTTTCGATTCTTGGGGATTCAGGTAGCTAGGAGCTGGGGGGCACTGCACAAACTTAATTTGACGCGGTTGGTGAAACAGATGGAGGAGGATTTAAAAAGGTGGGACATGTTGCCACTCTCGCTGGCGGGTAGGGTACAGTCGGTTACAATGGTGGTCCTCCCGAGATTTCTTTTTGTATTCCAATGCCTCCCAATTGTGATCACTAAGGCCTTTTGTAAGAGGGTAAGCGAGAGCATTACGGGATTTGTGTGGGCGAGCAAGACCCCGCGGGTAAGGAGGGGGTTCTTGGAGCGTAGCAGAGATAGAGGAGGGTTGGCATTGCCGAATCTGGGTGGTTATTATTGGGCAGCCAATGTGGCAGTGATCCGCAAGTGGGTGATGGAGGGAGAGGAAGCTTCCTGAAGTCAGGAAGCTGTCTGGCCTGCATGTGACTCTCAGACCCACAGCGTAGTGGTTCGTTATGCTCTTGACGTAGCATAAGCTGCTTCCTTGATGTACACTCTGACAAAGGAAGGTTCAGACTTGGAGTTAGCTTTAACACATTTGTTAAACTATTAACAATTCTCCTACTTGGATTCGACTCTCCTGTTAATCATGCTATAGCTACTCAGACTAACTAACCAGTCTGCTACAATCCACGTGGTGGGTGTGATGTGTTTCAATCAACCCTGTCTGTACTCACTAAGTGTCTCCACTGGAAAGAGAAAGATCATTTGTGCTGTATCCTTTTATATGGGTAGCCCCCTTGTGGTAGTGTCACCTCTGTGTGTGTTTTGACTGCCCATTGGTCGTGTCCTATCTTACTGACCTATTGGTTGAATGTCTGTGTGTCATGATGTCTCTGGTGCTCCCTCTAGTGTTTATCTAGTCTTAGTGTATTTGCATTAACCCCCTGTGTATTTACAGTGATGCATATCACTACACGTAGTTGACTCTTCACTGTTCTCAAGGGTAATTAGGGATGGACAACAAATGTCGAAGCCCCATGTAATAATAAAAAGAATATATTTGGGCTTTAGCCTCAAAGCGCCTGAAATTCAGAACAGGCAGTGGGACAGCCACCCTGAACAGTCAGTCTTTCCCAGGATGCACGTGAGAAGATAGTGCTCTGCCCATTCAAATGGAACTGGATGGAACTCATGTCCCCAGCGCATTAACCTGGGTCCCTGGGTTAGTAGTCCAGTGAAATTGAGGACGTATGGGTGGGTTCTTTGCACTGGACAGTCAATCAAAGGTCCTCCAGCTTCAAAGCAGCAACAGTTTAAGCTTTAAACTTGGGAATTTGAAGCCGAGCGGTGATTGAATTGGTAAGTCTATTCATTTTCATTTTCTATCAGTTTAATTATCCAGTTAAAAGGTTAGTAAGGGTTAATAAGGAACTGGCCCAAATACCTGAGTGGCACTTTTCTGTCAATCTCCTGAAGCCTGATTAGCCGGCAAGAAGTGTTGATTACATCATTTGAAGCTTAATTGGTGTGTGTGTGTCATCTCAAACAGCCTCAGCTCTATTTAAGTAAAGAGCTTCAAAGTGCACTCAGAGTAAGCTTTGCGCACGAGCAGTGGGAGGAGTGAGTGCACAGGCAGAGTGAAGTTTGAGGTTTAAACTTGGGAATTTGAAGCAGAGTGGGAATTTGATGCAGAACGGGAAGAGGTGCTCTTTGCTTTTCCTCCTTGCTTTGTAACTTTCAAATCTTCAGAGAGGAGTCTTGCCCTGCTGCAGCTGAGGCTATAAGGGAGAGAGCTGATCGGTAAGAAGTGGACAAGGTCGGTAAGTCTTCCCAACTTTCATCAATTACAGTTTGAGAATGAGTTTTGTGGTTTATTATCTGTAAGGACTCTAATTGGTAGTAACAAGGACCAGCAAAGAAGGGCCATAGAAAATTGGAGTTAATCAAACACATCAGCAGGGAGCAGATTTGGTGCGAACTCAGGGTGGAGGAGCTTCGGAACAGTAAGTATAAATAATTTACCTCAGGGATTCACGGCCCAGTCGGCAGAGTGCAGTGTTGGTGCAAACCTGATGAGGAGGAGCTTCGGAACAGTCAGTATAAATAACTTACCTCAGGAATCTGTTCTAAATTTGAAAAACTAGAGTAATTAACTAAGTAGAGGAGTAACTAGGAGATTAGTGCATTTAGCATTTAATATTTATCGGAGAAATCTAGCAGAAGGGACCATATAGTTAATTTCAACTTAAATTTACTAAGTATATTTTAATGTAAGTAATTATTCAGTACTAAATTTATTTTGATTTAATTAATTGGTGCTAGGTATGTCAGTCATAGGGGTGCAGTGCTCTAACTGTGAGATGTGGGAGGTCAGTGACGCTTCCAGCGTGCCGGGTTACTACGTCTGCAGGAAGTGCACCCAATGGTAGCTCCTCACAGATCACATGGTTCGGTTGGAGCACCAGTTAGGTGCACTTAAGAGCATGCAGATGGTGGAAAGCGTCATAGATAGCAGTTATAGAGACGTGGTCGCACTCAAGGTGCAGGCAGAGAGATGGGTGACCGTTCGAAGGGGCAGGTAGTCAGTGCAGGAATTCCTGGTGGCTGTCCTGCTTTTGAACAAGTACACTGTTTTGAATACTGTTGGGGGGATGGCCTATCGGGGGGAAACAGCAGCAGTAGCCAGAGCAGTGGCACCATGGCTGGCTCTGTTGTTAAGCAGGGAGGGTCAAAGCGCAGAGGAGCAATAGTCATAGGGGACTTCATAGTCAGGAACTCAGATAGGACTTCTGTGGTCGTGAAAAAGACTCCAGGATGGTGTGTTGCCTCCCTGGTGCCACGGTCCAGGATGTCACTGAATGGCTGCAGGGTATCTTGAAAGGGAAGGGTGATAAGGCAGAGGTCATGGTACATATTGGTACCAATGACATAGGTATAAATGGGAATGAGGTCTTGCATCAGGAGTTCAGGGAGCTAGGTTGTAGACTAAAAAGCAGGACCTCTCTGGATTACTCCCAGTGCCATGCGCTAGCGAGTATAGAAATAGGAGAATAGCACAGATGAATGCGTGTCTTAAAGTTGGTGCAGGAGGGAGGGTTTTAGATTCCTGGACCACTGAGATGGTTTCTGGAGAAGGTGGGAGCTAGACAAGCGGGACGGTCTACATTTGAATCAGAGCAGGACTAATATCCTTGCTAATGGGATTGCTAGTGCTGTTGGGAGGAGTTTAAACTAATTCGGCAAGGGGGGGGGGGGGGGCGCAGACTGTAGCGGAATAGGCACACGGTGTATCACAGAAAAACAATCAAGTCAGAGGGAATACAGTGGTAGTAAGTTGCAGGAGAGTAAGACGAGGCTGAATGGCCTCTACTTTAATGCCCGGAGTATTACAGGTAAAACAGATGAGTTAAGGGTGAGAGTTGACACGTGGAATTATGAAATAGTAGCCATCATTGAGGGAGGGGCAGGATTGGCAGCTTAACATCCTGGGATACAGAATCTTCAGGAGAGACCGGGGAAGAGGCAAAGGAGGGGGAGACGTTGCACTATTAATTAAGGAGTCAATTACTGCAGTAAGGACAGATGATATCTTGGAGGTGGCATTAAATGAAGCTTTGTGGGTAGAGCTTCGGAATAAAAAAGGGACAGACGCATTGCTATTGTAGACCCCAAGATAGTCAGAGGGGAATTAAGGAGCAAATATATACGCAATTTACAGAAGTGTGTATTATAGTGGGTGATTTCAACTTCCCCAACATTGACTGGAATAGTCAATGTGTTAAGGGTTAGATGGAACAGAGTTTGAAAAATGTAAAGAAGAGAACTTTTTAGCTCAACGTGTGGAGGGTCCAACAAAGGATGGTGCAGTGCTGGACCTAATTCTGTGGAATGAATCCGGACAGTGGTTGATGTGATGGTGGGGGAGCATTTTAGTGTAAGCGACCAAAACATGTTGCAATTTAAGTTTGTTATGGACAAGGAAATAGACAAATTGCAGAAAAAGGTCTTGGATTGGGGGAGAGCAGACTTTAGTAAAATAAGGCAGGTTCTGGCCAAGGTAGATAAGAACATAAGAACATAAGAACTAGGAGCAGGAGTAGGCCATCTGGCCCCTCGAGCCTGCTCCGCCATTCAGTGAGATCATGGCTGATCTTTTGTGGACTCAGCTCCACTTTCCGGCCCGAACACCATAACCCTTAATCCCTTTATTCTTCAAAATTGGAACAAGTTACTGGTCGGAGATCTACAGAAGAGCAGTGGGGGGTGTTCAAAGAAGAAATGGGGAGGGTACAGGCCCAACATGTTCCCTCTAGGGTCATCGGAAGGAATAACAAGCCCTGAGAACTATGGGTGACCAGAGATATTCAGGTTACATTGAGAAGGAAGAGAGGCTTTTAGTAAGTACAAGGGGAGCAAATCAACAGAGGCATTAGTGGAGTACAGAAAGTGCAGGATCGACCTTAAGAAAGCAATTAGGAAAGCAAAGAGGGGATATGAGAAATCTCTAACTGGTAAAAGTAGGGAAACTCCAAATATATTCTATAAGTATATCAATGGGAAGAGGCTAACTAGGAAAAAAGTGGGGCCATTAGGGACCAAGGGGGGAATCTGTGGGTGGAGCCAGAGGACATTGGTAAGGTGTTAAATGAATATTTAACATCTGTCTTCACCCAAGAGAATGAGGAGCAGGTATGGAACTCTGGGAGAGAGACTGGGAGGTTATTGAACAAGTTGTCATAGGGCAGGACGAAGTATTGGAGGTGTTGGCAGGTTTAAAAGTGGAGAAATCCCCAGGTCCGGACAAATTGTGTCCCAGGTTGCTGTGGGAGGCGAGGGAGGAGATTGCAGGGCCCCCTAATCCAGTTCTTCTCTGGCCACTGGGTAGGTTACAGAAGACTGTAGAATCATAAATCCTTAGCTGGTCCATATTAGTTTAAGTCTGGGTGGATGAACTTCAATTGGTCTCTGTGGCCCTTGGCAGTGCAGCTGGGGAAAGTGGAACCCTGGGTATGCAGGACGGTATCCTCCCCCCACCCCCATACATTGGATAAGACTCGGGCAGCATGGTAACATAGTGGTTAGCACTATGGCTTCACAGCGCCAGGGTCCCAGGTTCGATTCACGGCTTGGGTTACATTTTCCCCGTGTCTGCGTGGGTTTCCTCCGGGTGTTCTGGTTTCCTCCCACAAGTCCCGAAAGACGTGTTATTAGGTAATTTGGACATTCTGAATTCTCCCTCTGTGTACCCGAACAGGTGGCAGAATGGCGACTAGGGGCTTTTCCAGTAACTTAATTGCAGCATTAATGTAAGCCTACTTGTGTCAATAAAGATTATTATTATTACTTGGTCATGAATTCAAATTGATAAATATTCGCATCAAAGGCATGTAATCTTCCGCACAGCAACATTTTGAAAGCAGTGCAAATGCTTCCCCAGTGGCATGAGTAGAGATGGCCTGGTTTCCAACAATTAGCGACGCCATCTGCAGCTCCACTTTATCCTTGTTGCCAGTATTGTGACCACAGGCGAGTCCACACGAGAGATGTAAAGAAACTGGTTATTTATAATGGGCGCGATCTACCGGCTGCGTTGCGCCTGAAAGGCAGCACGTCATGGCCGCTAGATCCTTCTTCTGGGATCTGTCTGGCTCAGCACGCCTTGCGAGATCTAACACAACCTCGCAAAACATCGCGATCTGAATCCTGCCCATTGTGGGTGGGATCAGCATTTTGCAAATCTGCATATTAGAATGAGACAGCCTATGTGCCAGGATGGCATTTTTCCCGCAGCAGGGATTGGGCCTGGGGGTGCCCTTCGTGTGTGAGGTGGGGTGCAGGAGCATCCGAGGACCCCCTTATAGCTGAATTGGGGGGTTTGGGGGTCGCGCTGGGGCATCGAGAGATCAGTACGCCATTTTTAAATGGCATCCTGATCTTTTCCTGCACTGAGGAGTTCTGACGAGCGGAGCTCTCAGTGCGGGAAACGGGACCAAGTGCAGAATCGGCGGAGTGTTCCCCACTGAGGCCCCGAATTGCAAGAGTCGCGATACATAGCGCTGGGAAACACCCGGCTAAATGCACTCGTCACGGGACTCTGATCCAATTTGGTTAGATCGCGCTGTATATAAGTAACTGTTTACACAATTAACACATGTCCCCATCGGGACTTCACTCTCGGCTTCCACACATGCTGAGCTTCTGTACATAGTGTTCATTTCTCCGCTGAGGGGCCCCCGCCTCTCAGTGAGGAAGCTGGTACTCAATGTGACTCACGGGGGACTAATAGGTCCGTATGTCTCGTGCGGGTTATAACAATAAATTAACAACACTTGTATGGGGCCTTTAACATGGTAAACGGTCCCAAGGTGCTTCACAGCACCATTACCAGACAAAATCTGATGCCAAATTACATAGAAAGGTGTTAGGATAGGTGAAAGTTCAGTCAGTGTTGAATGATTAATTTGCTTTAAGCAGATGAAACCAAATAATAAGGTAGGTAACAGAGTGGAGGT
Source organism: Scyliorhinus torazame (assembly GCF_047496885.1). Classification (NCBI taxonomy): domain Eukaryota; kingdom Metazoa; phylum Chordata; class Chondrichthyes; order Carcharhiniformes; family Scyliorhinidae; genus Scyliorhinus; species Scyliorhinus torazame. Next base: position 380,980,706 of record NC_092707.1, on the reverse strand, counting down.
TGCCTCCTGCACTGAATCGCTACAGATAGCAACTAACAAAATGTTACTGGCTAATCCTCAAAGAAACCCGAGCCAGTCACTCAGATGCTCCTTCAATGGGTGTTGCTATAGTGAACGCTTTTATTGGTACACAGCATCCTGTAACGCCAAATTCACGTAAGAATAAGCTCTTCATGGAAAGGTGAGAAATGACTGGAGGAGAAATAAATGTACCTCATTTCAGCAAATTCCCATCAAAGAGGTTTTTTTTGTGATATGCAGAAGAAATGTTTAGTGCGGAATCTAATAGATATCAAACTCGTCTGCCTATCGCCCCAACTGTACATTGTGCTCTCTAATTCCCACAGAGATCAGAAACAGAATCTGTTGCTTGTAGATAATACAAAAAGATGCGTTCCCAGGGCACCCAAAATCTTGCAGGAAATCTATCTCCTTCCTGCAGGATTGGATGTCATCGCAATAAAGGGTTGGAGAAATAACTGCCCGTTACAAAATACATTGGACTCCGGGTTGACCACAAAGTTGTGCGAGATGGTGACCCAACAGCAGGCCGGGGGCCTGCACTGTCTGTCTGCGCTTCTCAATGGAAAAATTCAACAGCAACTTCCATTGATATAGCATAACATCCCAAATCACATCGCAGAATGTTAATTAAACACAAAACCACATATAGGGTGTATAATAATAATCGCTTGTCACAAGTAGGCTTCAATGAAGTTACTGTGAAAAGCCCCTGGTCGCCACATTCCGGCGCCTGTTCGGGGAGGATGGTACTGGAATTGAACCCGCGCTGCTGGCATTGTTCTGCATTATAAGCCAGCTGTTTAGCCCACTGTGCTAAACCAGCCCCTATGTATGATGTTAGATCTATGTTGATGTTAGATATATGTTGATGTTACGGTCACCCAGTGCCTCCCCCCTCTCCTGTAAACTTTTATACAGGGTGAGGGCGGTAAGTAGACAGCGGGAAGGCCACCCACTGGATTTTATATCCCCGCCCCCTCCCCCACCTTTAAACCCATCAGCGGGAGAGCACAAAAGTGCAGCCCACTGTGGTAGCAGGTTCCACATTCTCATCACTCTTTTGAGTAAAGAGGTTCCTCCTGAATTGCCAATCGGATTTCTTGGTGACTATCTTTATATTGGCGATCTCTCGCCTTCCTCTTCCCCTACTTTATCTGCTCTATCGAAAACTTTAAAAAATGTTAAGACCTCTATATCTATTATGTCACCTCTCGACCTTCTTTTCTCAAGAGAAATGTCAGTCAGTCATTTCAGTCCCTTTCCTGAGATGCCGACCCACACGTCATAGAACATACAGTGCAGAAGGAGGCCATTCGGCCCATCGAGCCTGCACCGACCCACCTAAGCCCTCACTTCATCGCAACCCAATAACCCCTCCTAACCTTTTTGGACACTAAGGGCAATTCAGCATAGCCAATCCACCTAACCTGCACGTCTTTGGACTGTGGGAGGAAACCGGAGCACCCGGAGGCAACCCACACAGACACGGGTAGAACGTGCAGACTCCGCACAGTCAGAGGCCCAGCGGGGAATTGAACCTGGGACCCTGGCGCTGCGAAGCCACAGTGCTATCCACTAGTGCTACCCTGGTAAATCTCTGCACCCTTCCCAGTACCGCTATGTCCGGTGTGTAATGTGATGAGCAGGGTTGCACATCGAATTCTCGGTGTGGTCGCACTTGCGTTCTATCCAGGTTTAACACATTAGGACTGCTGACATAGAGCATGGCCAAAGATTTGGGTTTTGAGGATCGTTTTAAAGGGGGAAGGAGAGAGAGACCGAGAGGAGAAAAAGAGGAGCTACATGTTTAGGAGGGAGCCCCCCCTAGGTTTTTGTGTGCAGACAGCTAAAGGCGCGACTGTCAACGGAGGAGTGAAGGAAATTGAGGATAGCCAAGAAACTCCTACAGAGGCCCTGAAACATGCCTTCCTAATGAAGAAACCTCTTAAACCAGTCACCTGACATTTAGAACGTGAAATGGACTGCGGGAGAAGCGTGAATTTGGTTCATTGCAAATTAATGGTGGGTAGGTGGGATCAGGGAATTGAACTTGATGATCAGCCATGATCGTAATGAATGGCAGAGCAGGCTCGAAGGGCCGAATGGACACCTCCTGCTTCTATTTTCCACGTATGTTTCGATGTATTTTTCTATATGTTATACGCAGTGCCACTGGAAAAAGAAACGGAGCAGGATTTAAAACAGGGAAATAATTAATAAAAATTAAAAGCTCTGAAGAAATCGTACAGGCTTGAAAGTTAACTCTGGGCTTGATCGGACAGCCTTGTTGCGCCCGACTCAGTGACACTAGAATGCCGTTAAATCCCGCGAGATGCCTTTCGCAAGATTTGCGGCGCTCGAAACGTCTCGTGATATCTAACGGGATTCATGAGACGTCATGATCTGGATCTTACCCTCACTGAGCAGGATCCAAATTTGCATATTTAAATGAGGAGTTAGCCTCACTTAAATATGTCTGCACGGGAGACTCCCAATGCCCTGCATCGAATGCCTGCTCCCGGCAGACCTCACCGTGGCACCGTATAGCACTGGTCCACACAAACCAGGCGTAACAGCACCTGGGGTCAGGGTCTCCTCCCAGGCCATCGGACGCCCCTTCTGGTGGTTGGGCCCTGGGTAGGATAGTACCATGCCACTCCTGCTGCCACCCAGGTACCTCGGGCACTGCCAGCCTGGCGCCTGGCACTGCCACCTGGGCTCCCTGGAAGTGTCACCCTGGCACTGGCAGGGTGCCCGTGCCGGGGATCGGGCCCAAGGGTGCCCTGCCGTTATGAGGTGGGATGAGGAAGGCTCAAGGACCCTCACTAACAAAAAGGTTGGGGCGTTGCGGGGGGCTCAGAAAACCTTGGTGGAGGAATTGAGCGATTGGGGTGACATTTAAAAATGGCGGCTCGATCGCTTCCTGTACTGAGCAGTTGAGCTGAGCTCGTCAGTGCAGGAAATGAAGACAAATGCGGCCTCGGCGTGGCGTTCATCACTTGGGGCCAGGAAAAAAAGAGTCCCGTTGAATCGTTCTTGGTGCTGCAGGCCCCGTCAAATCGCGTTCTCTGTTATTCTCTCCACAGATGCTGCCAGACCTGCTGAGTGTTTGCAGCATTTTCTGGTTTAATGTAAACCAGGCATTTCCTTCATTCCATTTTCTCTTTAGCCAAATGCAGCTCCAATCTTTGTAGGCGAGTGACGTCAGTCATAGATCATTGATTTTACAGTGAGGAGGCCAATCGGCCCATTGAGTCTACACCGGCCCATGGAAAGATCACCCGACCTAAGCCTCCATCCTATCCCCATACCCCCACCTAACCTAACCTTTTTGGACATTCAGGGCAATTTATCATGGCCAATCCACCTAACCTGCACATCTTTGGACTGTGGGAGGAAACCGGAGCGCCCGGAGGAAACCCACGCAGACACGGGGAGAACGTGCAGATTCCATACAGTCACCCAAGCCGGGAATCGAACCTGGGACCCTGGCGATGTGAAGCAACTGTGCTAACGACTGTGCTACCATCAGTCTGGCTGAGCTGATGTTCAGCAGTCCAAAAGAAATGGAGGTGCTCGTCATCAAGGCAGGGCCAGAGCGCAGCTAAAGAGAGAAATCTAAAGTCTGAGCAAACTAATCATGTCAATCATTCAAAAAGGCAATCTGACCCACCAGGGCCCATTCCCGCGGTATCAAAACTCTCCCATTCAGAAGCCAACTATCTTTTAAATATTGCCTGTCATTTCACGCCTGTCATTTCACTCCATGTGGCCAGGTAATTCTATCAAATATTGACTGCTCTTTGAGTAAACAAGCTGTTACTGACATTTACCTTAAATTTGATGTTCATGAATTTAAATTCATATTATCCCACCTTGATTTGAAGTTATGCCCTGGCCCGGGATTATACCATTTTGTTTAATGTTTGCCTACTTTAATGTGGTGTCTCTTGTAACTGCAGTGTTTCTTAATCTTTCCTCACAGTTTATCCGTTTCACACTTAGGACCACACTTATTTCTCTTCCCCAGAGCAAACGTATAATTTTCTGTGGTCTAGTGTTAGAACTAAATATATATTCTGTGCCATCTAACCAGTGAAGTCTCAGGTAAGTTCTGCCTACTATGGCCTCTTCTTTCTTACAATTCCTTCTGTTTCGATAGCTCCATGTATCCCCCATGCTGGTCTAATACAGAGAAAGAGCCAGGCCAGAGAGGTGACACTTTCTATATTAGCAGGATGCGGGAGATTCACCGCACGTCAGTTCTGAGCCAGACTGATGCCCGACAGCACTAGTCCTGTAAACAGGCCATCGATGCGTATTATTTTTTTGAAAAGGCAGCAGTTCTTTGGCACCTGTGTGGGTGCTGTCCTTTGTCCCACGTTTTCATTAAACTCAATAAACTCTTCATTATGAACATCTGTGTTGCTAAGCGACTGTCACTATAACTGGAGTGTAAAGTTGCACTCTTGGCAAACTCAGTCATCATTCTCAAGTTTGGTTCCCAAAGCTTCATTCTCTATTCTTTCAACGAAATGACTTGTTCGTTATTTTGGCTTCCTTCTTAAATAAATTGAATAACCTTGGCCCACCACTCAGGCCCCTAATGATGCAGTTTGTCTTCAATATTGAGAACCGGTGACATGGTTTATACCTCCTCCTGTAAACTTAAAAACACAAGTGCTGATCTCTCTCAGCATACACACAAAAAAACACACTTGGGAAAATCTACGTCAAAGAGTTGGAAATCTGCATTCATAATTTATTTATAAATTGCTGAAACAAAACAAGAGCCTGAATTTTCCGTCCAATGGGCAGGGTAACGGCGGTCCTGGAAGTGGGCGCAAACGGTTTTCCGTCGCCGGTTGGACGCGGAACGGGATTTTACCCTGGTTAGCCAGTGAACAGACTGTGATGGGAAAGGCTCGGCGTTGCCGGGAAGGAAAGAGCTGAGGAAAGAGAGAGTACGGCTTGGCTCAAACTCCTAATTTGCTCCCCTCGAGGGAACAGCCCCTGCTCAGAGAGCTAGAGACGTGTAAAAAAATTAAAATAAATGAACGGTGACGGAAAGGCGACGCAAAGAGTGTGAGGCAGCACATTCCAACCCAAACCTCAGTCTCCAGGCACCTTTACTGATTGTAATCCCCCTTCCGTGCACCAGAACAGGCGGCGGAATAACAAACAAAGAACAAAGAAATGTACAGCACAGGAACAGGCCCTTCGGCCCTCCAAGCCCGTGCCGACCATGCTGCCCGACTAAACTACAATCTTCTACACTTCCTGGGTCCGTATCCTTCTATTCCCATCCTATTCATATATTTGTCAAGATGCCCCTTAAATGTCCCTATCGTCCCTGCTTCCACTACCTCCTCCGGTAGCGAGTTCCAGGCACCCACTACCCTCTGCGTAAAAAAACCTGCCTCGTACATCTACTCTAAACCTTGCCCCTCTCACCTTAAACCTATGCCCCCTAGTAATTGACCCCTCTACCCTGGGGAAAAGCCTCTGACTATCCACTCTGTCTATGCCCCTCATAATTTTGTATACCTCTATCAGGTCTCCCCTCAACCTCCTTCGTTCCAGTGAGAACAAACCGAGTTTATTCAACCGCTCCTCATAGCTAATGCCCTCCATACCAGGCAACATTCTGGTAAATCTCTTCTGCACCCTCTCTAAAGCCTCCACAGCCTTCTGGTAGTGTGGCGACCAGAATTGAACACTATACTCAAAGTGTGGCCTAACTAAGGTTCTATACAGCTGCAACATGACTTGCCAATTCTTATACTCAATGCCCCGGCCAATGAAGGCAAGCATGCCGTATGCCTTCTTGACTACCTTCTCCACCTGTGTTGCCCCTTTCAATGACCTGTGGACCTGTACTCCTAGATCTCTTTGACTTTCAATACTCTTGAGGGTTCTACCATTCACTCTATATTCCCTACCTGCATTAGACCTTCCAAAATGCATTACCTCACATTTGTCCGGATTAAACTCCATCTGCCATCTCTCCGCCCAAGTCTCCAGACAAACAAAGGACAAAGAACAAAGAAATGTACAGCACAGGAACAGGCCCTTCGGCCCTCCAAGCCCGCGCCGACCATACTGCCCGACTAAACTACAATCTTCTACACTTCCTGGGTCCGTATCCTTCTATTCCCATCCTATTCATATATTTGTCAAGATGCCCCTTAAATGTCCCTATCGTCCCTGCTTCCACTACCTCCTCCGGTAGCGAGTTCCAGGCACCCACTACCCTCTGCGTAAAAAACTTGCCTCGTACATCTACTCTAAACCTTGCCCCTCTCACCTTAAACCTATGCCCCCTAGTAATTGACCCCTCTACCCTGGGGAAAAGCCTCTGACTATCCACTCTGTCTATGCCCCTCATAATTTTGTAGACCTCTATCAGGTCGCCCCTCAACCTCCTTCGTTCCAGAGAGAACAAACCGAGTTTATTCAATCGCTCCTCATAGCTTATGCCCTCCATACCAGGCAACATTCTGGTAAATCTCTTCTGCACCCTCTCTAAAGCCTCCACATCCTTCTGGTAGTGTGGCGACCAGAATTGAACACTATACTCCAAGTGTGGCCTAACTAAGGTCCTATACAGCTGCAACATGACTTGCCAATTCTTATACTCAATGCCCCGTCCAATGAAGGCAAGCATGCCGTATGCCTTCTTGACTACCTTCTCCACCTGTGTTGCCCCTTTCAATGACCTGTGGACCTGTACTCCTAGATCTCTTTGACTTTCAATACTCTTGAGGGTTCTACCATTTACTGTATATTCCCTACCTGCATTAGCCCTTCCAAAATGCATTACCTCACATTTGTCCGGATTAAACTCCATCTGCCATCTCTCCGCCCAAGTCTCCAGACAATCTAAATCCTGCTGTATCCTCAGACAGTCCTCATCGCTATCCGCAATTCCACCAACCTTTGTGTCGTCTGCAAACTTACTAATCAGACCAGTTACATTTTCCTCCAAATCATTTATATATACTACAAACAGCAAAGGTCCCAGCACTGATCCCTGTGGAACACCACTGGTCACAGCCCTCCAATTAGAAAAGCATCCCTCCATTGCTACCCTCTGCCTTCTATGGCCTAGCCAGTTCTGAATCCACCTTGCCAGCTCACCCCTGATCCCGTGTAACTTCACCTTTTGTACTAGTCTACCATGAGGGACCTTGTCAAAGGCCTTACTGAAGTCCATGTAGACAACATCCACTGCCCTACCTGCATCAATCATCTTAGTGACCTCCTCGAAAAACTCTATCAAGTTAGTGAGACACGACCTCCCCTTCACAAAACCGTGCTGCCTCTCACTAATACGTCCATTTGCTTCCAAATGGGAGTAGATCCTGTCTCGAAGAATTCTCTCCAGTAATTTCCCTACCACTGAAGTAAGGCTCACCGGCCTGTAGTTCCCGGGATTATCCTTGCTACCCTTCTTAAACAGAGGAACAACATTGGCTATTCTCCAATCTAAATCCTGCTGTATCCTCCGACAGTCCTCATCGCTATCCGCAATTCCACCAACCTTTGTGTCGTCTGCAAACTTACTAATCAGACCAGTTACATTTTCCTCCAAATCATTTATATATACTACAAAGAGCAAAGGTCCCAGCACTGATCCCTGTGGAACACCACTGGTCACAGCCCTCCAATTAGAAAAGCATCCCTCCATTGCTACTCTCTGCCTTCTATGGCCTAGCCAGTTCTGTATCCACCTTGCTAGCTCACCCCTGATCCCGTGTGACTTCACCTTTTGTACTAGTCTACCATGAGGGACCTTGTCAAAGGCCTTACTGAAGGCCATATAGACAACATCTACTGCCCTACCTGCATCAATCATCTTAGTGACCTCCTCGAAAAACACTATCAAGTTAGTGAGACACGACCTCCCCTTCACAAAACCGTGCTGCCTCTCACTAATACGTCCATTTGCTTCCAAATGGGAGTAGATCCTGTCTCGAAGAATTCTCTCCAGTAATTTCCCTACCACTGAAGGCTCACGGGCCTGTAGTTCCCGGGATTATCCTTGCTACCCTTCTTAAACAGAGGAACAACATTGGCTATTCTCCAGTCCTCCGGGACATCACCTGAAGACGTCTGGTGAAACGTCTACCACCTGGCCGGGCTCATTCCCCAATACCAGGTCTAGTACCGCCCCTTCCCTAGTTGGACTGTCTACATATTGTTTTAAGAAGCCCTCCTGGATGCTCCTTACAAACTCCGCCCCGTCTAAGCCCCTGGCACTAAGTGAGTCCCAGTCAATATTGGGGAAGTTGAAGTCTCCCATCACCACAACCCTGTTGTTTTTACTCTTTTCCAAAATCTGTCTACCTATCTGCTCCTCTATCTCCCACTGGCTGTTGGGAGGCCTGTAGTATACCCCCAACATTGTTACTGCACCCTTCTTATTCCTGATCTCTACCCATATAGCCTCACTGCCCTCTGAGGAGTCCTCTCGCAGTACAGCTGTGATATTCTCCCGAACAAGTAGCGCAACTCCACCTCCCCTTTTACATCCCCCTCTGTCCCGCCTGAAACATCTAAATCCTGGAACGTTTAGCTGCCAATCCTGCCCTTCCCTCAACCAGGTCTCTGTAATGGCAACAACATCATAGTTCCAAGTACTAATCCAAGCTCTAAGTTCATCTGCCTTACCCGTAATGCTCCTTGCATTAAAACATATGCACTTCAGGCCACCAGACCCCCTGTGTTCAGCAACTTCTCCCTGTCTGCTCTGCCTCAGAGCCACACTGTCCCTAGTTCTCCCTCAATGCTCTCACCTTCTGACCTATTGCTCCCGTGCCCACCCCCCTGCCATACTAGTTTAAACCCTCCCGTGTGACACTAGCAAACACTCGAATGTAGCGACTAGGGGCTTTTCATGGTAACTTCATTGCGGTGTTAATGTAAGCCTACTTGTGACCAATAAAGATTATTATTATTAATTTCGGTCCGGACAGTTCATCCCTCCCCGGACTGAGGTTGAAGCTAAAACGTCTGGCCAATCTTCACCGTCCGCCAACTAAGCAGATGGGCCATGTAAAATTGCGTTCAATTGGACTCTCGGAATAAGAGAGGGAGCGTACTTCCCATCAAGAGAACTCCCTGGAGGTAGATCATACTTAAACCAGACTGGGGCCACCGATGAGATATTGACCATCCTGGTGAGGGAGTCGCTGTTCAATGAGGATGAGCTGATGCTTAAAAGAACCGTAAGCCAGAAAAACAAGCATCTGCTCAGCCATGGGTTTGACTCCAATCCCCTGTATCTCTGCTTGGTTACGAACTTATGACTGTACAGCCAACAACAAAACGGGTTCAGAAGGGAAAGATCCTCCCTACCCCATCTCCTTGTTTCTCTTGAGGAAACGGCAAATGGATTGTGTTAAGCTGCGCAATTGTATCATCGTTGGCCTTCCAGAAAAGCATTTAACAAACCTCCACACCAATTGAATTCGAAGCTGTGGGAATTCTGGATAAATCTTGGGTTTAGCCAAGAAATTGGCTGTAAGGATAGACAACAATAGAGCACTTGTTAGACCAGTTGCGTCAGGATGGGAATGGGAAATTCCTCCGAGCTTAGCACTGTGACTAATTTCACATTTTAAAGAAGAAAAAGACAGACTTGCATTTATTTTGGGCCTTTCACGACCACAGGCACATCTCAAAAGTGCTTTCCAGCCAATGATGCTTTTTGAAGCGCAGTCACTGTTGTCATGTAGGAAACATGGCAGCCAATGGGAGCACAGCAAGATGTCACAAGCAGCAATGTGATAATCCTCAACTCCACTTTCCCGCCTTATCCCCATAACCCTTGATTCCCTTACTGATTTAAAAAAAAAAAAATGTCAACCTCAGCCTTGAACATACTTTTGCATGTCTGCAATTTGGCATGTCTGTATCGACTCTCTCAAACATCTACAGATTTGCGATAGAGAGCATCCTATCCGGCTGCATCACAGCCTGGGATGGCAACTGCTCGGTCCAAGATCACAAGAAACTGCAGACTGTGGTGAACTCAGCCCACCGCATCACACAAACTTGACACCCCCTCATTGATTCTGTCTAACCTCCCGCTGCCTCAAGAAGGCAGACAGCATTATCAGAGACCCCTCCCACCCAGACACTGTCTTCTTCCAGACCCTTCCATCAGGCAGAAGGTACAGAAGTCTGAAGACTCGCACATCCAGACATAGGAACAGCTTCTTCCCCACAGCTACAAGACTCCTCAACGACTCCCCCTCGGACTGATCTGTTCTCTGTAAGAACACTATTCACGACGCCCTATGCTGCTCTTGCCCATGTATTTGCTTTGTTTGGCCCCTTGTTCCACACTGTAACTAATCACTGTTTTGTCGATGTACCATTTGTCACTGTTCTCTTGATTATTCTTGTGTCTACTGTGTACGTAATGTGTACGTTCCTCGGCCGCAGAAAAATACTTTTCACTTTACTTCGGTACAAGTGACAATACATCAAATCAAATCAACTTGACGCCCCATCCTCTACAGCCCTCTGCGGTAAAGAATTGCACAGATTCACTGTAATTGTATCACTTTGTGGCGAAGCAGCATAGACCTAATGGGTCGAATGGCCTCCTTCTGTACTGATCACTCTGACTTATCAAGCTGCGAGCCAGTGACTCTGGCTGAAATCGGTCACAGAACCACAGCCCAGTCCATCATGCGAACCCGCCTCCCATCCATTGACTCTATCTACACCTCCCACTGCCTTGGGAAAGCGGGCAGCATAATCAAAGACCCCTCCCACCCGGCTTACTCACTCTTCCAACTTCTTCCATCGGGCAGGAGATACAGAAGTCTGAGAACACCCACTAACAGATTCAAAAACAGCTTCTTCCCTGCTGTTACCAGACTCCTGAATGACCCTCTTATGGACTGATCTGATTTCTCCACACATCTTCTCTACTTAGTACTACACTCCGTGTGCTTCACCCGATGCCTGTGTCTATGTATCTACATTGTGTATTTATGTTTGCCCGATTTTTTTTTTAATGTAAGGAATGATCTGTCTGAATTGTACGCAGAACAATACTTTTCACTGGACCTCGGTGAGCGTGACAATAAACAAATCCAATCCAATCCGAACCTAAAAAGGTACCCACTTCTTTTGTGTGTCTCAATCCGCGCAGGTTCCAAATGCTTCCACATCCCCCCCTCAGGACAGGCAAAACAGTACACTTCCACAAGTGATTTATTTATAGGTTTTACAGAGGTTTAGAATACAGCTTAATATGCTTTAAGATGATCATACAAGAGCTATCTGCTTGTGTTTTCCTTTGTTTCAATTTACAACTTACAATACAATAATCCGGTTCTTTGATTTTTCAGTGTAACTGTACACATGTCTCCTCTGGCTGTCCTGTAGCAGCTTTGCGACCTGGCAAGTTTGAACTGTGTGGTTGTAGTGCAGTATATAATGTGTGGAGAACATAACCAGGAACTTCACACCTTCATGGTTGTATAAAACTTCTTTTTTAAAAAAAAAAAACCTTATCGTTAATGACACACCTGCTCCACAGGGCAGACACTGAGCAAGGTAAAAACTGTCACTGACCAATGTTCCAGACACAGAATAGCATGACCTTTTAAAAAAAAAACATACAAAAGGACTATAAGATGCTATCAAAGAATTTACATTTGTCATAAAACTCTAAAGTCAAAGCAGTATAAACACATACTGCATTTTATCAAATACGCCTTATAACAGTAATACAAAATATTTTCACCGCTGTTATACTTAGTGTAAACATTGCGCTAATAACAAATGCTATTTTGTGTGAATGACTGTAGATGTGGTTTGCTTTCTCACTTTGCATGTCCTTTACTGAGAGGGCATTCCTTTTGATTTAAAAAGAAAAAGCACATTAGGAATCCATTTGGTCTCTCTATTCATTGGTAGCATTGGGAGTGCTCCCCACCTTGAGAAAATGTCCATTTGCCATCCCCTTTCTTGATGGCATCAGTTACCGATGACAAACACGTCATGGCAGCTGGAGAGGTGCTGGGGGTTGGGGGGTTGGTTGAGTGAGTGTTTGTACTTTGTTTGTTGGAGGGGTGGGGTGGGACGGGGGTGGGGGTGGGGGGAGCGAGTGCAGGGGTTGTGCAGAGCAAGTTTGGGATTTGCACATTGAGGGTGAAGCTCTTTGCAAATTACTCCAGCTTTGCCTCTTTCTCTGTCTCTGCAGTTACACAGTAATTGGGCTGCTCCGAGGGGGCGTAGCCTGGCAGACACACGCACTTGTACGATCCATCGGTGTTGATGCATTTGGCGTTCCGGCACAGTGACATTTTGTCATTGAGCTCGATGCATTCGTTAACGTCTGTAGTGCGGAGGCAAAAGATAAAATTTAGCACAGGAAATTAAGTGACTTTTAATCAAGCCTCAATTTACAGCAAGATACTAATGAGAGTGAATTTTACCATAGCATCTTTAACCAAACATTTTGACAAAGTAGCTCTGCTGACATACACTGAGTGAAAATGATCCCTTCAATTTTTGTTTGAGTTTATTAGAGGGTGAGTTACAGTGGCCTGATGGTAAGTGTTACGGTACTGCTGTCACTGTTTGAGACTGCAACATAGACACAACCCAGGTGTGGAGATCACCATCTCACATCAGTGACATTTCTGAAACCTCATAAATGAGGCAGTCCACAACCAGAGGGTATAAACTTCAAATCGGAGCCAGGTCATTCAGGGGTTGATGTTGTCAAACAGAGGGTGGTGCAAATCTCAAACTCTTCTCTCCCCCAAAAACTGGAATGGCTGGCGGGAGGGCTCGACGCAAATCTTTAAAACTGAGATTGAAAAATACAAATCAGCCATGTTCCAATTAAATGGTGGAGCAGCTGAATGGATTACCTCCCTTCTTATATTACTTATTGAAAGGCAGCAGCTTGCTTGTGGTTCTTCGCCTACAGCTGCCCAACGAGCACTGTGCCGTGTTTCTCATGGTGTAGGGGTAGTGGGGGGGGCAAGGTGAGAATGAGAGCCACCATCTTGTGGGCAGTACGTCAACCCATCCATAGACACACAGCACACTATGCCCACCCCACTGTGCTCCTTTGAGATTGGTGGAAAGATACTGTGATTCACGCCAGATGAAGTAAATAAAGGAACACGGTTCCAAGGTCAGTGCCTTCGCAGTCACTAAATATTTCATTAGGTAAATGGATCCAGGTAGGTTTGCTATCCGCATTTAACCATTTAATTTTGTCATACGTGACGGTGGCATTCAACAGTAACTTTTGTGAGGGAATGGGTTTCATATTTGAAAATTAGAAACAAAAATGACAGGGCTATGAGGGAAAGTGGGGGAATGGAGCTGACTGTATAACACTTTGGTATTCATAATGGGGGTGGGGGTTGGTATTCTGGCACACTGTTAGCATCCCTACCTCTCGGTTCAAGTCCCGGTGGATGGTCATGGAAGGTGCGCTCATAATGTGGCCAAAAGGTTTGATTATCAACCCATAGATCTTTCCAATGTGCCAGATGGCAGGCGGTAGGAGTGGGAGGGTTTCCGGGTCAGCCATATTGCAGAAGGCAACTGCAAACCAATGGAGCACTTGGCCAAAGACTGATCCAATGGAAGTCTATGGGCTGGATTCTCCGTGCTGGAGACTAAATCCCCCTGCCGGCGTGAAAACGGTGGCGTTTTACACCAGGAAAACTGGCACAAAACGCCCACCGATTCCTTGTTCCGGGGGGGGGGCTAGCAGCCAGGCAGCGTAGAGCTCCCAGCTCTGGCTGCCGATAAGGCCTGGAGAGTTGCTGGGTCCGTGGCCACGCACGGCAGCGGCCGCGCTTCATGGCGGATGCCGCTCATGGACCCGGCCTGCAAAATAGTCCCCCCCCCCCCCCTTCGGCCGGCTTGCGCATCCACGACCGCCCCACCACAGTGTCCCCAGCCCCGATCTGTCCCCCCCTTTCCGCGGATTGGCCCTCCCCCGACTGTGGCGACGCTGGACTGAGTCCGCAGCCGCCACGCCTGAGTTCCCAACGGGTGCGTTGGGAACTCGGCTGGTCGGGAAAGGAGCATCGCCGGGCGGGCCTCAGCCAACGTTTGGAGGCCGTGGATACGGGCGCAACACCGCGAAAGCGGCGCCATACCCGATGTCGGCATCATCGGGGATTCTCCACCCCGTCACCAAATGCAATTTCGGGATCGGAGAATCCAGCCCACGGTCACCCACACCCTCCCAGGATATGGCGCCTGAAGGAGGAACATTCATATCAGGAAAGGTAGGTCTCTTCTTTAAAACAAAACAAGGTTGAGGGGGTGACCTAATAAACTTTAAAATTATGAACAGTTTTGATGCAGTGGATGCAGAGAGAATGTTTCCTCTTGTGAGGTAGAGCATAACTAGACACCGTCAATATAACAGCCACCAAGAAATCCCAAGAAATCCAATCGGGAATTCAAACTGAAGAACATGGAACTCACCACCACGGAGTGGTTGAAATGAATAGTATTGAGGCACTTAAGGGGGATCTAGACTAACAGATGAATGGGGGATCTAGACTAACATATGAAGGGGAAGGGAATAGGGCTATGGTGGGAGATTTAGATGAGGAAAGATGGGAAGAGGCTCGAGTGTAGTATAAAGACTAGCATGGACTGGTTGAGCCAAATGGCCTATTTTTGTGCTGTATATCCAATGTAATCTTTCAAAGTGCCAGCACAGTGCAATGGACCAAATGGCCATTCTTCTTCTATGCTGTATTCTGGCCGCTTGTGCTAATGTGATTTTCATCTTTCCCTGTGGGAGACCATGCCTGGGCCCTAACCTTTGCTATTCCCTCCCGAAACCTCTCCTCCCCTCTCCTCCTTGGCCAAGCTCTTGGTCTTCTGTCCAACCATCTCTTTATGTGGGTCCGAGTCAAAATGTGTTTGTTAACATGGGACATTTTTGCTATGTCACAGATACAAACACAGGTTGCTTGTCCAATGTGGCGTCTCTGTGAAAGAGCCAGCAGTCTGACCGCTGCTCTGAAGAAGCGTTGCCTTGGACTCCAACCCTTAACTCTGTTTCTCTCACCACAGATAATGCCAGACCTGCTGAGTTTCCAGAGCATTACCCCCCGACTGCTGTGTCCGAATTCGCAGCAGCAAGGAACGCAAAGTGGATATGGAAGCCCGGCTTTTGTGGTTTTAGGCTGCGCTAACTGCTGCAGTGGAAACGTCGCCCCGAGTGGGTGGTCCTGGCTAACTGGATATGAGAAAGGAGCACGTGGCACCAAGTTGGCAGAAATCTGACCAGCACTGACCAGCATTGACCTGCACTGACCAGCATTGACCTGCACTTACCAGCACTGACCAGCATTGACCTGCACTTACCAGCACTGACCAGCACTGATCAGCATTGACCTGCACTGACCAGCATTGACCAGCACTGACCAGCATTGACCTGCACTGACCAGCACGTAAAAGGCAGTTACAGAGGATTTATTTTCTTTGCTGAGGAGAATAAGTTGCATCGCTGCTTGCTCTGAGCCACAGGTTTCTGGTGGGTGATTTGCAAAGTGACACCCACTCTGTATTTCCTGCTCTGTAGACTGTAATTCTGCAACAAGCAATAAATGGTGATGGGGCCGGTAAAATTGCCACGTGGCATCTTGTGGGATTCCCAGAGGACAGGGGGCACTTAAATGGCAAATTAAAGGCCTTTTTTTAATTCACTCATGGGAAGTGGGCATCACTGACTGGGATCTGGGCCGGGATTCTCCCCTACCCGGCGGGGCGGGGGAATCCGGCGTAATGGAGTGGCGTGAACCACTCCGGCGTCGGGCCGCCCCAAAGGTGTGGAGAATTCTCTGCACCTTTAAGGGCCAAGCCCTCACCTTGAGGGTCTAGGCCCGCGCCGGAGTGATTTCCGACCCGCCGGCTGGCGGGAAAGGCCTTTGGCGCCACGCCAGCCAGCGCCGAAAGGACTTCGCCGGGCGGCACACGCGCGGGAGCGTCAGTGGCCGCTCACGGCATCCCCGCGCATGCGCAGTGGAGGGGGTCTCTTCCGCCTCCGCCATCTTGAAGACCATGGTGAAGGCGGAAGAAAAAGAGTGCCGCTACGGCACAGGCCCGCCCGCTGATCGGTGGGCCCCGATCGCAGGCCAGGCCACCGTGGGAGCACCCCCCGGGGCCAGATCGCCCCACGCCCCCCCCAGGACCCCGGAGCCCGCCCGCGCCGTCTGCTCCCGCCGGTAAGGTATGTGGTTCAATCCACGCCGGCTGACGAGGGTTGACAGCGGCGGGACTTCGGCCCATCGCGGGCTGGAGAATCACCGGGGGGAGCCCGCTGACCGGCGCGGCGCGATTCCCGCCCCCGCCGATTCTCTGGTAGCGGAGAATTCGGGACACGGCGGGGGCGAGATTCACGCCAGTCCCCGGTGATTCTCCGACCCGGCGTGGGGTCGGAGAATCGCGCCCGTGGAGTCAATCACATTGCTGTGGATCGGAAGTCATGTAGGCCAGGAAGTGAACGAGATGGGTTTTCATTGTTTCAGGGTTACCATTAGACTTTTAATTCCAGATTTATATAGAGCTATCAGCTTTGTCAGCTGCCACGGTGGGATTTGAACCGGTGCCCCCAGGGATCTCTGGATTACTAATCCAGTAGCATGACCTCTATGCCATTGTCTCCACCTTGCACTACCTGGAGAGACTGCCTAGTGGACGCTGGCAGGATCCCTGGGTGCTGGGGAGAGCCTTCCTAATCCGACGCTGTGGTCAAAGGAGAGCTCCCCAGTGATAATGGTCAGCCCCGTGGCAACTGCGTTCCCCACACCACCCCTTACCAACCTATCCGCTCCCTCGCCGTGGCTGCCTGACTAGCCTGGGCATTCCCAGACCCTAATTACCTGTTTGGGAGGTCAGTGTCAATGGCATCCTGTCAGCTATGTCCCAGCAGTGGCCACCTCTCCCCATTTAGCACAGCACAGGGCTAAATCGCTGGCTTTGAAAGCAGACCAAGGCAGGCCAGCAGCACGGTTCAATTCCCGTAACAGCCTCCCCGAAAAGGCGCCGGAATGTGGCGACTCGGGGCTTCTCACAGTAACTTCATTGAAGCCTACTTGTGACAATAAGCGATTTTCATTTTCATTTCATTAGCCAGTTAGCCCTTTAGAGAGACGGCAGCCCCAACATCAACTAATTAGTTGCCGGATGGCCCAACAAATGTGGCTGGGGGTTCCCACAAACAGTCGAGGTGGGTTGACCCCCCCCCCCACCCGGCTTTCCGGCCTTTCATTGAGGCCCCGCAGCTGCTCCAACAAAATTCTGGCCTTTGTTTCATACAAATTATCATTGATAATTCCGGTGAGACATTGTCCATTATTTACATTAAAATCTTATTCGATGGGAATGCAGGAAAACAAAGCAGCAGCCCCCCGCCATTACCTACTGGCAACCAACTCTTTTGAGTGGCGTAGCAGGCATGGAGGGTAGAGTGGCCTACTTCGGCTCCTAATTCTTCTGTTCGTATATCTGTATGACACTGTTCACTAACTTGACGTCATTATGTTTCTGTCGCCAATAACCAACTGAACATTAATTAGAAGCCCGTCCTGTTGATGTGAGGGGACCTGTACCTTTGACTGCGCCATATGCTGTTCGCAACCTTGTCATCTCCAATGGTAGTGATCGAGGTATTGAAAACAGGCTTGATGTGTTTAGAGACTTCACACTGGCTGAGTTTGCCAGGTATCCCGGAATAGAATCTGGGAATGATCCATGCCGTGTGAGCTTCCCAGACACGGGAAGGACCAACCCTGTGGTGGAAGAAGTTAAACAACGGGAGACTTGACAAAATATTCAGGGGTCCCGGCCTTCAGTCAGGATGTCTTTACTCAGCTTGGCCCGAGAGGCAGAGCTTCTGCCCATCACAGTGCGGTCAGCAACATAGGAGAGGATGGGGTCGGAAATGGGGTTCGGTAACCTGAGGCTCCCGTGTTCACGAGAAGGTGGGGGTCAGCAGATCGGGACGCCAGTCCTGGCAGATATGGGAGCCCGCCTGGGCATTCGGATCAAAAAGCAGACCCTTAGAGGTGAGAGAAAGGTTTTGAAAACATTTCATCCCCTTACAAAAGGGACACTCTTCTTTCTTTCTAGACCACATGACCCCAACATAACCACCCCCCCCCCCCCCCCCCCCGTAAACCTCCATCCTGCTGATATTCCCCTTTGGTGGGCTGGTGTCTGTGATGCATCCTAGAGGAATGTGTCCCCACCTACATTCAAATTAGGACACCTCCAATTGACTCTCTGAGCCTGTCTGGGCCTGTGCTGGAGACCTGTGATGGATACATCCCCAGTGTATGGCTCCCGTGTTATATTCATCACGCAGACTGAGCTCCTCGGATTCCATTGAGAAACCTCCAACTTGACCCATTGCATGTGACATTTTCTGACACTCCTCCTTTCCACTGCTTATAGTTTGTCTGATTTCAGTTTGGAAACCATCAGAAGTTTTGTTCTTCTGCCGAAGGCTTCAAAGTGACCTGATTAAAGGGTCAAAGGTTATTGAGAGTTAATCCGGAATTCTCTGGCTGTTTGGATTCTCTGTTCCCGCTGGCAGTGCACCCCTGCCCACGGGTTTCCCGGCGGTGAGGGGTGGCTTCAATGGGAAATCCCATTGACAAGCGGCGGGGAGGGTGGGAGAGTATCCTGCCGCCATTGAACAGCGCACCACCGAGAAACAGACGGCTGGGAGACTGGAGAATCCAGCCCACTATCTACCATAGCAAAGGGGATGAACATCAGCAAACAGCACTCTCAATTTAGCCAGTTAGAAGTTAGAATGGCGGTTAGGTGGCACTGTTACAATGGGTAAGAGAATTGTAGAATAACATACTCGGAAAGGATATTGAAGTGGGCGGTCTAAATGGGCAAAAGCATCTTGGTGTCTTTCGAGAGAGGGAATGATTTGAGTAAAATGGGGGAAAGACGGACAGGGGGAGTTGAGATGCTTAAAAAGCAATTAAGCTTATTGGGTCGAATGATCCTCCCCGGCTACCACACAATGATTATTAAGTAGCACAAAATGTTTTTCATCGTGTACAAAACAATTATGGCTCCATTTTTAACAGGGTGCCTGGCGGCTGATCTTACCAACACACTCCAGCTTGGCTATGTCCAGCTGGTAACCATCGTAGCAGTCGCATGTGTAGCCTTCCTGCACCCGGACGCACCGTCCGTTCTCACAGCCGTTCAGGATACCACATTCCTCGGCCTGCAGCCCCTCGAAACTATCGAATGGATCTGTCGAGTAAAAGTGAGCGCAGGCGTTAGCAACAGCCCCAACAAAAACTCCAACGTAGTGGGAGGAGTGGGGGCAGCGCAGGTACCAGCTGCGGCCGAAACCCAACAGTACCCTCAAACCCCAGTGACGCTACTACATCTGTCAATCTATGGCGACCATGGAAAGGGCGTGCAGTGATACAGCAACGCGAGAGCAGCCTTTGTGCTTCTACATGGCTAACTGATTTGCACAGATTCCAAGTGGCTGTTACCCAACAGTGCCTGACAGTAACTCTCGTACCTTGGTGACCCATAAAAGCTAGGTTGGCAGGCTTACCAATGGATAACAGAGCTGGATTTAGTGAAGTAAACTAACATCTCAAATATCAGTGCCGTGGCAACCACCAATTAATGATCCATTAAATACTAACGATAAGCTGGGGTCAGCTTTCTTTGACCTTCCATTAAACAAACCCAGTTGCTTCTACAATAAAATGCCATGTGTGTGGGTTTGACCAATTAAACTACAATACAGGATGAATATTGTGGTTAACGCAGCAGTGTCTCAAATCCGGCTGTCCAAAAACCAGGCATTTCTAACATGTGCCAAGCATCCTTTTCAACTGAGCAATTCAGCCAATTGCGCTCCGAGGAACCCTTGACGCTACCCCACACAGCTGGGTGCGAACTGCCCAAACCACTTGATCCGAACATCGGGCATGGCCCGACGGATTTGAGACACTGTCACGTAGGCCGGGATTCGCCATTCTGGAGTCTAGTTGCTCCCGTCAGCAGAGAATCGGGACTGGTCTCCGTTAGTGCTAGAAGTGGCCCACTGACAAGAATGGGCATCCTCCCCCCACCACAGGAATAACGAGTCACCCCCCCATACCACGCTCGCTTGAGGGTGACCCCACCACCCCACCTGAACCCCCAAGTCTCCCATCAGCCGCCCCTCAGCCCGCCCCCTTCAGTCCCCAACTATTGGCATTGCCAATGGTGCATTGCCCCCGGTACCATGCATCTACACCCCAGCAGTGAAGCCTATGCCTGGCACGATGGTGCCCAATGGCACTGATAACGTTCAGCAGTGTGGGGGGCCCCAAGGGTCTTGGAGGGAGGGAGGGGGGGGGGGGGGGGAGGCAAGGTCTTGGGGGTTGGGTCGGTGAGGGCTGCGGGTGAGGGGTTGACCCTGGGACGCACGCCTCACTGCTCGAAAGGTGCAGAAAAGGAGAGCAGGTGGAAGAGAGAGAAACAATTGGGAGCCATAATGTAACTATGCACAGCTGATGGCCCAGAACATCTGGTCCAGAGGTGGGGATCCATAGACGCAGAAGGAGGCCATCCAGCCCATTGGGTCTGAACAGACCCCCCGAAAGAGCACCCGACCCCAGGCACATGCCACCTCCCTTTTCCCGCAACCCCACCCAAACGGCAAATCTTCGGACACTAAGGGGCAATTTTAACATGGCCAATCCACCTAAACTGTACATCTTTGGACTGTGGGAGGAAACCACAGGAAACCCACGCAGACAGTCACCCAAGGCCGGAATTGAACCCGGACCTCTGGCCCTGTGAGGCAGCAGTGCCAACCACTGCGCTACCTAACACTGGGATGCTACCCACTGCACCGTAGACCTCCTGCCGGAATGGGTTCTGAAAATAGCATTCCCGAATGACATGTCAGTATTCCGACACTCGTCCAGAAGGTGTAGTAACTTTCAGAAGGACGGTGGGGTAGGAAGCAGACAATCAGCAACACCTCCAGTTAACTGCCTGCTAAAGAGCTTATTAACGGGCTGGAGAATCCATAGAATCTCAACAGTGCAGAAGGAGGTCATTCGGCCCATCGAGTCTGCACCGACCCTCTGACAGAATTGACTGGCACTTCTGTGGCGTGAATGTTACTTGCCACTGATCAGCCTAAACCTGGATATTGTCCAAGTTTGTGGTGTCCTGTTACTGAGATGACTGACCTCCAACAATCACAACCACCTTCCCTTGTGTTAGGTATGACTCCAACCGGTAAAGTTCCCCCCCCTCCCCCCCCCCCCCCCCCCCCAATTCCAATTGACCCCGGTTTCTGCCACATGTGGTCAAAAACTGCCTTGATGTCAAGGGCAGTCACTCTCGTCTCACCTCTAAAGCCCCGCTCTGGTGTCCATGTTTGGACTAAAGCGGTAAGGAGGTCAGGAGCTGAATGGCCCTGGCGGCACCCGTGAGCAGGCTATTGCTGAGAAAGTGGCTGCTTGATATCACTGTCCAACACTTTGCTGGTGGTCAAGAGGAGACTGATGGGGCCGTAATTGACCGGATTGGCTTTGTCCTAGTTTTGGAGGACAGATTAGAGATTTTAACAACTCCACCAGTGGCGGCCATACCTTCAGTTGTCTCGGCCCCAAACCCTCCCCACACATTTCTGTCTCTACCTCGCTCTCATTCTTTAACCAAACCTGCGTCTTTAACCAAACTTTTGCCCATTATGTCCTGATATCTCTTTCAGTGGCTTAGTGTTATATTTTGTTTTATAACACACTAGTGAAGCACCTTGGGCCATTTTATTATGTTGAAGTGCTATATAAATACAAGTTGTTATAAAGCAGAAAACTTGCCTAAACTGGACTTGTGCAGCTACAATTTAATCAACTGACTATCACTCTTATTTAGTTGACAATGTGTTAAGACAGCAGGATCCCTTCCCTCGCTGATTGTCCAGGTCCTGGAACAGCCCTGGAATATTTACTCAGCATAAAGCTGCCCCCTGCAGTCTGATCTTGTTACAGCATGGTCGGCATGAGCAGATCCCACAGGCTGGCCATACAGCCAAAGGCTGTTTGGTTTTATCATTGGCAGGTATGCATTTAATTGACAATGAGCTCCTGTAGTGGGAGGGGGGCTGGGGATGAGGTGAGGGGGCGGGGGAGGGGAAATAGACACTCCCCTGAGTGACATGCAGCCGGCCTGGGCCTGGGTGGGTTCAGGCAATGCTATCCCTGCTCAAATAATCTGCCGGCACCCAATGAGACCAGTGCCTTCAGTAGGGTAGGGGGGGCGGGGGGGGGGGGGGGGGGGGGGGCCGTGAGGATGAAAGGACTACACTGCCAACACCTACTGTCAGCCCTCAGGAGAACGAACGGCAACTATGGAACCATACTCAGCAATAACCCCAGGGGAGAAGAAAATCAGTAGAGCGAGAAAAAAAAAAGTCAGAAATAATGTGATCTTACAATGACATTTTTTTTGTTTATTTATTCAGGGGACGTGGGCTTCGCTGGCTAGGCCAGCATTTATTGCCCATTCTTAGTTGCCCTTGAGAAGCTGGTGCTGAGCTGCCTTCTTGAACCACTGCAGTCCCTGTGGTGTAGGTACACCCACAGTGCTGCTAGGAGAGAGTGCCAGGATTTTGACCCAGCGACAGTGAAGGAGCGGCGATATATTTCCAAGTTAGGAGGGTGAGTGATTTGGAGGGGAACTTGCATATAAATACAACAGCGCAGTCAGAGCCAGATCAGAGAAATGTTTTAGAGGGGTAGAATGGGTGAGAATCAGTTGTGTGTGAAGGTGCGAGCAGGAGAGAGGCAGGGATCATTTTGAGGATTGGGAAAGAGGCAGTTAGCCCGTATTCCTACACTCACCCGGAGAGGGTGGATGAAGTGATGAGGGATGTTCTTTGCTGCCGCGATGAACAACTGATTCAATTGCGCAATTTGTGAACCCTGTCATCAATTAAACGGCAAATAAATGATCATGCTCGTTTTGTCAAACCGAGCATCATTTAGGATCGGTGTTCACCGTATGTGCTTCAGTGCATCATGTGGATCAGATCTTCGGAAATCGAGCAGCTGACTGGCGTGGCCACCAGGTGGCGACAGATGCCTCTGGATTCGACAGGAATGTTTCCACTTTGTTCACCTCCGATTGATATTTTTTATCAAAGAGGGAATAGAAATCATATACTCAGTTTCTCATCTGGTCACACATCGAGTCCAGCATTAATCAGCAGCCCAGCAGTCTGTAGAACCGGCTTATATGTTGCCACATGAGTTAGAATAAATCACGGGTTGTTATAAACCAAGTTAACGGTCAGCATTCTTTAGAAGAGGCGGGTGAGGTTGGGGTTAAGAGCTGAGGAGTCGGCTGAATGGACTGCCGATGTCACAACTGACGGCACGCTGTACACTAAACTACACTGACCATCACCTACATGCACCATCCCAGCGTAACTTGACAAAAGTCCCCAGACATTAGCGAGGAGGACTTGGCAGGGGCGATGCCAAATGATCCGGTGCAATTTTATTTTTTTTGACTTTCCAGTAGCTGTTTGATACAATGGAGTGGTTTGCTCGGCCATTTCAGAGGGCAGTTTAGTGTCAACCACATTGCTGTGGGGTCCGGAGTCACACACAGATCAGAGTGGGTAAGGACGGCAGATTTAATTCTCTCAAAGACAATGGTGAACGAGGTCGTTCTGCATTTAATAGCATGTCCTGTACACCCCATCACATGTCCTGTACACCCCATCACATGTCCTGTACACCCCATCACATGTCCTGTACACCCCATCACATGTCCTGTACACCCCATCACATGTCCTGTACACCCCATCACATGTAGACCCCCTTCACTTGTGTGTTTACATCATAACACTTTGAAAAAGAGAATAGTGTAGTTAGTGCCTCAATTCCAGCCATCTGAAAACCAAACATTTTTATAAGTTGCCATGCGTCAATTTAAATTGTCGCTAAATTAATAAAATAACTTACCGGGACAATTTGGCCAAGTGCCGCATTGGCACGGTGGACACGTTCCGTGCACCGTGTGTTTTCCCGCACTCTGGGTGACCTTTGACCCCCACCTTGACTTGGTCCGATTTCACTCGCGTCCCATTGAATCGAGCTTCCGGTTTGTTTCCCTGAAAGCTGACAAGGTACAAAATCCAGGCCGGGCCCGGTCCCAAGGTTGCTGATTTTGAGGCACTGTCTCCGGTACAATGCATCTGTTCCTGTCCCAGTCTCTGACAGAGCTGTGCGCCCAATCCCCTTCACCCGTCATTACTATCAGACCCGGAACCATTTCTAAACATGGGCATTCGCTGCCCTGCCTTTCATTATTTAAAAATAATTCTACAAAAGAAATAAAGTATTTCATTGCAAGGTGAGTTCAACTTACAGCGTCCATCTACGAAGAAGGGCTGGTTTCCACGAAGTGACTGCCGTGAATCATATTCAGACGATGGGACTGAATAGTCAGGCTGGTAGGGGGGCAGTAACGCATCCTGCCCGTATTCATGCCGTCTCCCAGGAACAGGAAGGTTACATAGTCGTGCGTAGTCATCTGTAGTTTAAAAAAAGAGCAAGAATAAAAATGGAGTTGATGTAGCACAATTCTGATGCTTATTTTTTTCACCAGCAGACGGTCACTGTCACTGGGTCAGAACCCTGGACCTCCCTCCCTAACAGCACTGTGGGTGTACCTACATCGCATGGTGATTCAAGAAAGCAGCTCAGCACCACTTATTTTCTCAGTGATAATTAGGGATGGGCAATAAATGCTGCTCTGAATAGATACAAAGATATGTAAACCAGGAAAACTACCATATTGATGGAATATCTCCCCAAAGTTGGCACAGTCATCATCAGTGTTGCATCTTTAGTTCTGACTTTCTTACGAGTGAGCTTAATTTGAAACACTGAGCTCGGACACTGGGAGGATGCTGGCCTTCAAAAGCCAATCAGCAGCCTAGTAGCTCTGGCAGCTCTCCGGTCTCAGCAGCGCCACCAGCAGCGGTGGCCACAGCTGGAATTGCAACCAGACCACCCCAAGGTACGGGGGCGGGGGGGAAATCGGATTCAAAGGTGACTCGGGTTGGGCTTCACCGGGGCCAATTAGGCAGTCCCCAGCGAGGAGGCTGGGGGTTACGATTGCGAGGCCAGTAGGGGAACAAGTGGGAGAGGGGGGCTGATCACTGATGCCCAAACAGGAGGGCTTTCCCCCCACCACATCCAAAGCCTGCAACAAGGCAGCCAAGGGTTCACCTGCGGACCTCGCCACATGGCCTGGGCAGCCCCTGCCCCTGGAGAAATACCAGTGGGGGCGGGGTAAGGATTTTAAGTAGCCATTCATTGGCCACTGGGGGGGGGGGGGGGGGGGGCACAGGTACACTACCCAACATATACCCATCATTGGTAAAATACCCTCCACGTGCTACCCTATGTTACCCTGCCTGCTACCATTACCCCATACCCCACGTGCAGCCCTGTTAAGTCGATGTGCCATAGCAGCAGCAATGGGTGGCATATCTAATGGCAACTAATCAGTTGAAAGGTAGCTTCTTTTTCTGCCAGCCACAGCCTGTTCCCCATTCTCCTCATCTCGCCTTCTATGGTGCAACTTCAGACGTGGTTTTTCAGTGAGAAAAGGAAGTGATAAAATAATTGAGGTGTCTGAAGTCAGCAGCCGTCAAGAGTTTTATTGCATACCCAAAATATTGTACAGCTTTACAAGGCATTTTCCACAAGAATTTCTGACTTCAAAGCCAAAATGTCCTGTGCCAAAGAAATTTATAAAGCCTCAGATTGTCCCAAATGCCTTCACAGATAATCACTGCTTTTGAAGTGGAAGCACTGATAGATTGGAGCCAGTCCTGGCAATCAATTTGTACACAGCGAGGTCCCTGAATAAGTGGTGACCAAATAACCTGTTTTGATGCTGGTGGTCAAGAAATGAATGCTGACCAGGACACTTTACCCTGCTCTTCTTCAGCTAATGGTTTTACAGGGAGGTCCTGTGGTGCAGTGATGGTGTCTCTACCTCTGGGCCACAAGCTCTCAGCTCAGATCCCACCACCAGGCCTCGACTTCCATGGCAGGTGCATTTATAACCAGGCCAAACGCAACCCACAAATCCTCCCAGGTGACAAGAGCGGGAGACTTCCCTGATCAGCTGGAACTGTGCGGTAGCAGCAGAGTAAACAGCCTCCCCGCGCTCAATAATTCCACACGCGGGCCCCTTGCTGTAGGCTCTGGAGTCCTTGTCGCTTTGAGGGGGGACTTCGATGAATGCCACTAGAGAGAGCAGTTGAGGGACTGGGTTTTTAATTTTCTCATCCGAAGACTTCCGTCCCACAATGCAGCAATGCCTCAGTGCTGCATTGTTGGACGTACGTCTTCGGATGAGAAAATTAAAAACCCAGTCCCTCAACAAGGTACAGCCCAGATAAAGCGGTCAGGCCCCGGCCTGGGCTATGCCCCAGCCATTGCAGACAGCTGGGTGGTAACAGGAGATGAGCACTGATATTAAAGGTGGCTGCAGAACTCGATAATCATTTTCCCCGAAGTCAGTGAATTTAAAGGAAAAAGTTAAGCATTCACAGCTGGGACCATTTTGAAATGGGCTGCTGTGCCCAGACAAGAATTTGTTGAGGTTTAAGTCAAAACAGAGTCCTATCGTCAGCCGTACATTAAAATAAAAGAGAATCAAATAAAAGAGAAGAGATTTACTTAATTTCCGTGCACTTGGAAAGCACACAACAGGGCAAAAGAAACAGATCCCACAGATGAAATAGTACAACTATCGAAATATCTTGGGTTAATGGTACCTACAAATGTTAGTTCAACTCGCATGCCTCTGGAGTTGCCATGATTCCCGAGTGCGTTGGATAACAAGCAAGTCTTCCTTCTTGTCTTTGTTGTGCTGGGATCACCTCAGCAAGCCTGCATTCCCAGTGCAGAAATACGCTGCCGGGAAGCTTGGCCCTGGGAATGGGCTTCATAGCCCCATCTTTAGACTGCACTCGCTACCAGCAGTGCAATGTTGCTGAGTTTATCCCATTCAGTGGTGACAGCAGTCTAACACGTTGCACCAACAGGGTTTGGCAGCCCCAAAAAAATATAAACCGGAGGGGCAGGTTTTAATCAGCAATGCAAAAGCAAGACACTAAGGACGCTGGAAATCTGAAATAAGAACCAGGTAAAAAGCTGGAAAATCTCAGTTTGTTGGGCAGCATCTGTGGAGGGTAACATGTTTCAAGTGGATGGCCAATCACTAGTTCTGGTGTCAACTCTGCTGCTCTATAAGATGCCGCCTAACCTGCTGAGTTTTTCCAGCTTTTTGTCTGTCCTTATGTGGCGAGGTCTGATGTGTGCTGCCTTAACTGAAAATACGGGATATTGGTAGTGCACAAGTCAGGAGGGTGAGAGAGGCAAGCGAGATCTGTCTAACATGGTACATCAAGTGCCAGCGAACGACTGTGGCCCCGACACAGGCAGAGAAGGCAGTCATTTAGTCCCTCGATCTGGTTCGATGAGGCCGTGGGTGATCCGTGATCGAACTCCATGTACCTGAATTGGCTGGACAGCTGGTTCGTGATGCAGAGCGAGGCCAACAGCATGGTTCAATCCCCGTACCGGCTGAGGTTATTCATGAAGGCCCCGCCTTCTCAACCTTGCCCCTCGCCCAAGGTGTGGTGACCCTCAGGTTAGATCACCACCAGACAGCACTCTATCTCATCTGAGACTATGGCGACTTTACCTGCCTTTTCCCCCCGTATCTCGTAAAGGCCCGGACTTATCCCACCATGGGGGGGCTCTCTGTCATGGCACAAATCCAGGGGATGGCGGGATATTGTAAGTTCCGCCCCCAGGCCCAGCATTTCCCACCTTCGCGGGGTGTGTGATTGGAGTGGGGCTGGGGTCCACACATACGGCATTTACAGAGACAGCTGGCCATTTAAATCACCAGCTGGGTCCATGGGGCAATGGGATTTTGGAAGAACAGGACGAATCCGGAGTGTGCAGATCAAAACAGGTAATTTTTCATAGAATTTACAGTGCAGAAGGAGGCCATTCAGCCCATCGAGTCTGCACCGGCTCTTGGAAAGAGCACCCTACCCAAGGTCAACACCTCCACCCGATCCCCATAACCCAGCAACCCCACCCAACACTAAGGGCAATTTTGGACACTAAGGGCAATTTATCATGGCCATTCCACCTAACCTGCACATCTTTGGACTGTGGGAGGAAACCAGAGCACCCGGAGGAAACCCACGCACACACGGGGAGGATGTGCAGACTCCACACAGACAATGACCCAAGCCGGAAACGAACCTGGGACCCTGGAGCTGTGAAGCAATTGTGCTATCCGCAATGCTACCGTGCTGCCCCAAGAGGAGCTGTGTGTTCTGATCGTCTTCTGGGACACCTTTCGGAGAGGGTACGGAATCCTTTGCGACAGGACCTTCATGTCTAAAAGTGTTCCTCAATTTCACCCCTGAAAAAACCTGACCCGGGTTTTTGGGTCGCATTCCGATTTTTATTTTTTAAGACGGGGAATAAACATTTTTTTTGAGTGACTTGTGGTCGTGACTCAATAAACGTTCCGAAACGTTTCTGTACCACTTTCAAGAGAAAAGAAACACATTGGGGGTGTTGGAGGGGGGGGGGGGGGGGGGGGAAGAAGACTGCTAATTCTCAGAACCCAACTGCAAGTCAAGTAAAGCAGCTGGTTAGAGTAGAACGAGAAAAGACAGGAGCAGGATAAAGAAGCTGATTGAAAAGAAGAGAAATTCAAAAATGAGAAGTGTTGGATGTGTTGAAAGGTTTGACATATGTACAGTAAATAAACAGATCACCTCTCCCCCCACCCCCACCCCAGCCCAGCCCCCCTCAATCACCTGCCGAACATAATGTGTTGGCAAGAAATGCCTAAAGGTTGAACTCAAATCTCCAACCTATCCATTCATGCAGCATCAACAGATTATCTAAACCACTCGATACTGGCTGGCACTGCAGGGTACGGTTTCCATAATCACAAATCAGTCTCTTGTTATTATCTCTTGTTACGAGTTCCATATCACTGACCCTCCCGCAGACCTTCTCCAAGTGTGTTCCCCACCCACTCTGCAAGCTTGTTGCCTGTCTTGGTGGGATCAAATCCTAATTTCCTAATTCATGAATTTCGCCAACCCTGATTCAGTTCTAATACCTCCCCCGCTTTTCTGAAACAGTTCCGCGTTGACGGCAGTTTAGCTAGGGCTCACTGATGCCATACTCGGTCAAAGGGCAATATCAAGGGCAGTCACTCTCACCTCACCTCTGGCATTCAGCTCTTTTGTCCATGTTTAAACCAAGGTTGTAATGAGGTCAGGAGCTGAGTGACCCTGGCGGAACTCAAACTGAGCATCCGTGAGCAGGTTATTGCTGAGCAAGTGCCACTTGATAGCACTGTTGATGACTCCTTCCATCACTTTACTGATGATGGAGAGTAAACTGATAGGGCTGTAATTGGCTGGGTTGGATTTGTCCTGTTTCTTGTGTGCAGGATACACCTGGGCAATTTTCCACATTGTTGGGTAGATGCCAGTGTTGTAGCTGTACTGGAACAGCTTGGCTAAGGGTGCAGCAATTTCTGGAGCACAAGTCTTCAGTACTATTGTCAGGGCCCATAGCCTTTGCAGTATCAAGTGACTTTAGCCGTTTCTTGATATCACGTGGAGTGAATCATATTGGCTGAAGACTGACATCTGTGATGCTGGGGACCTCCGGAGGAGACCGAGATGGATCATCCAATCGGCATTTCTGGCCGAAGATTGTTGCGAATGCCTCAGCCTTGTCTTTTGCACATACGTGCTGGGTTCCTCCATCATTGAGGATGGGGATATTTGTGGAGCCTCCTCCTCCAGTGAGTTGTTTAATTGTCCACCACCATTCGCAGCTGGATGTGACAGGACTGCAAAGCTAAGGTCTGGTGCATTGGTTGAGGAATTGTTTTGCTCTGTCAATTACTTGCTGTTTATGCTGTTTGGCACACAGGTAGTCCTGTGTTGCAGCTTCACCAGGTTGACACCTCATTTCTGGTTTGCCTGATGTTGTTCCTGGCCGGCTCTCCTGCACTCTTCATTGAACCAGAGTTGATCCCCTGGCTTGGTGGTAATGGTAGAATATGCTGGGCCATGAGGTTGCAGAAAACCTGCAGCATCAACCCTATAAAATCCTGCAGCATCAATCCTATAAAACCTGCAGCATCAATCCTATAAAACCTGCAGCATCAATCCTATAAAATCCTGCAGCACCAACCCTATCAAATCCTGCAGCACCAATCCTATAAAATCCTGCAGCACCAACCCTATAAAACCTGCAGAACCAACCCTATAAAACCTGCAGCATCAACCCTATAAAACCCGCAGCAACAACCCTGTAAAACCTGCAGCATCAGTCCTATAAAACCTGCAGCATCAACCCTGTAAAACCTGCGGCATCAACCGTATAAAACCGGCAGCACCAACCCTATAAAATCCTGCAGCACCAACCCTATAAAATCCTGCAGCACCAACCCTATAAAACCTGCAGCATCAACCCAATAAAATCCTGCATCACCAACCCTATAAAACCTGCAGCCCCAACGCTATAAAACCTGCAGCATCAACCCTATAAAACCTGCAGCACCAACCCTATAAACCTGCAGCATCAACCCTATAAAACCTGCAGCATCAACCCTGTAAAACCTGCAGCATCAACCCTATAAAACCGGCAGCACCAACCCTATAAAATCCTGCAGCACCAACCCTATAAAACCTGCAGCACCAACCCTATAAAACCTGCAGCATCAACCCTATAAAATCCTGCAGCACCAACCCTATAAAACCTGCAGCATCAGCCCTATAAAACCTGCAGCACCAACCCTATAAAACCTGCAGCATCAACCCAATAAAATCCTGCATCACCAACCCTATAAAACCTGCAGCCCCAACGCTATAAAACCTGCAGCATCAACCCTATAAAACCTGCAGCACCAACCCTATAAACCTGCAGCATCAACCCTATAAAACCTGCAGCATCAACCCTGTAAAACCTGCAGCATCAACCCTATAAAACCGGCAGCACCAACCCTATAAAATCCTGCAGCACCAACCCTATAAAACCTGCAGCACCAACCCTATAAAACCTGCAGCATCAACCCTATAAAATCCTGCAGCACCAACCCTATAAAACCTGCAGCCCCAACCCTATAAAACCTGCAGCACCAACCCTATAAAATCCTGCAGCATCAACACTATAAAACCTGCAGCACCAACCCTATAAAACCTGCAGCACCAACCCTATAAAACCTGCAGCACCAACCCTATTATATCCCGCAGCACCAACCCTATAAAACCTGCAGCACCAACCCTATAAAATCCTGCAGCATCAACCCTATAAAACCTGGAGCATCAACCCTATAAAACCTGCAGCGTCAGTCCGATAAAACCTGCAGCATCAACCCTATAAGACCTGCAGCATCAACCCCAGAAAACCTGCAGCACCAACCCTATAAAACCTGCAGCATCAACCCTATAAAATCCTGCAGCTTCAACCCTATACAACCTGCAGTTTCAGTCCTATAAAACCTGCAGCATCAGACCTATAAAACCTGCAGCATCAACCCAATAAAACCTGCAGCATCAACCCTCTAAAGCATGCAGCATCAGCCCTATAAAACCTGCAGCATCAACCCAATAAAACCTGCAGCATCAACCCAATAAAACCTGTAGCATCAGTCCTATAAAACCTGCATCATCAACCGTAAAAAACCTGCAGCATCAGCTCTATAAAACCTGCAGCATCAGCTCTATAAAACCTGCAGCATCAGCCCTATAAAACCTGCAGCATTAACCCTATAAACCCTGCAGCATCAACCCGATAAAACCTGCAGAATCAACGCTAGAAAACCAGCAGCACCAACCATATAAAACCTGCAGCATCAACACTATAAAATCTGCAGCCGCAACCCGATAAAACCTGCAGCATCAAAACTATAAACCCTGCAGCATCAAAACTATAAAACCTACAGCCTCAACTCTATAAAACCTGCAGCATCAGTCCTATAAAACCTGCAACATCAAGTCTATAAAACCTGCAGCTTCAACCCTATAAAACCTGCAGCATCAACCCTATAAAACCTGCAGCACCAACCCCATAAAACCTGCAGCATTAACCCTATAAAGCCTGCAGCATCAACGCTATAAAACCTGCAGCATGAACCCGAATAAACCTGCAGCACCAACCCTATAAAATCGTGCAGCATCAACCCCATAAAATCGGCAGCATCAACCCTATAAAACCTGCAGAACCAACCCTATAAAACCTGCAGCATCAACCCTATAAAACCTGCAGCCTCAACCCTATAAATCCTGCAGCATCAACCCCATAAAACCTGCAGCCTCAACTCTATAAAACCTGCAGCATCAAAACTATAAACCCTGCAGCATCAAAACTATAAAACCTACAGCCTCAACTCTATAAAACCTGCAACATCAAGTCTATAAAACCTGCAGCATCAACGCTATAAAACCTGCAGAACCAACCCTATAAAACCTGCAGCATCAACCCCATAAAACCTGCAGCATCAACCCTATAAAACCTGCAGCTTCAACCCTAGAAAACCTGCAGCATCAAAGCTAGAAATCCTGCAGCATCAACCCTATAAAACCTGCAGCACCAACCCCATAAAACCTGCAGCATTAACCCTATAAAGCCTGCAGCATCAACGCTATAAAACCTGCAGCATGAACCCGAATAAACCTGCAGCACCAACCCTATAAAATCGTGCAGCATCAACCCCATAAAATCTGCAGCATCAACCCTATAAAACCCGCAGCAACAACCCTATAAAACCTGCAGCACCAACCCAATAAAATCCTGTAGCATCAACGCCTAAAACCCGCAGCATCCACCCTGTAAAACCTGCAGCGTCAGTCCGATAAAACCTGCAGCATCAGTCCTATAAAACCTGCAGCATCAACCCTATAAAACCTGCAGCATCAACCCTATAAAACCTGCAGCATTAACCGTATAAAACCTGCAGCATGAATCCGAGAAAACCCGCAGCATCAACCCTGTAAAACCTGCAGCGTCAGTCCGATAAAACCTGCAGCATCAACCCTATAAAACCTGCAGTATTAACCCTATAAAACCTGCAGCATGAATCCTATAAAACCCGCAGCATCAACCCTGTACAACCTGCAGCGTTAGTCCTATAAAACCTGCAGCATCAGTACTATAAAGCCTGCAGCCTCAACCCGATAAAACCTGCAGCCACAGTCCTATAAAACCTGCAGCATCAGTACTATAAAGCCTGCAGCCTCAACCCGATAAAACCTGCAGCCACAGTCCTATAAAACCTGCAGCATCAGCCCTATAAAACCTGCATCATCAGCCCTATAAAACCTGTAGCATCAGCCTTATAAAACCTGCACCGTCAGTCCTATAAAACCTGTAGCATCAGCCTTATAAAACCTGCACCGTCAGTCCTATAAAACCTGTAGCATCAGTCCTATAAAACCTGCATCATCAACCCTATAAAACCTGCAGCATCAGTCCTATAAAACCTGGAGCATCAGCCCTATAAAACCTGCAGCATCAACCCTATAAAACCTGCAGCATCAACCCTATAAAACCTGCAGCATTAACCCTTTAAAGCCTGCAGAATCAACCCTATAAAAGCTGCAGCACCAACCCTATAAAACCTGCAGCATCAACCCTATAAAACCTGCAGCATCAGTCCTATAAAACCTGCAGCATCAACCCTCTAAAGCCTGCAGCATCAACCCTATAAAAGCTGCAGCATCAACCCTATAGAAGCTGCAGCATCAACCCTAAAAACCTGCAGCATTAACCCTATAAAACCTGCAGCATCAGTCCTATAAAACCTGCAGCATCAACCCTCTAAAGCCTGCAGCATCAGTCCTATAAAACCTGCAGCATCAACCCTCTAAAGCCTGCAGCATCAACCCTATAAAAGCTGCAGCATCAACCCTATAAAATCTGCAGCATCAACCCTAAAAACCTGCAGCGTCAACCCGAGAAAACCTCTGGCATCAGTCCGATAAAACCTGCATCATCAACCCTATAAAACCTGCCGCATCAACCTATAAAACCTGCAGCATCAGCCCTATAAAACCTGCAGCATCAACGCTAGAAAACTTGCAGCATCAACCATATAAAACCTGCAGCATCAGTCTATAATACCAGCAGCATCAACCATATAAAACCTGCAGCACAGTCCTATAAAGCCTGCAGCATCAGTACTATAAAACGTGCAGCATCAACCCTATAAAGCCTGCAGCCTCGACCCGATAAAACCTGCAGCGTCAGTCCTATAAAACCTGTAGCATCAGCCGTATAAAACCTGCAGCGTCAGTCCTATAAAACCTGTAGCATCAGTCCTATAAAAGCTGCATCATCAACCCTATAAAACCTGCAGCATCAACCCGATAAAACATGTAGCATCAACCCTGTAAAACCTGCAGCATCAACCGTATAAAACCTGCAGCATCAACCCTATAAAACCTGCAGCATCAACCCTATAAAACCTGCAGCATTAACCCTATAAAACCTGCAGCATGAATCCTATAAAACCCGCAGCATCCACCCTGTAAAACCTGCAGTGTCAGTCCGATAAAACCTGCAGCATCAGTCCTATAAAACCTGCAGCATCAACCCTATAAAACCTGCAGCATCAACCCTATAAAACCTGCAGCATTAACCCTATAAAACCTGCAGCATGAATCCTATAAAACCCGCAGCATCAACCCTGTAAAACCTGCAGCGTCAGTCCGATAAAACCTTCAGCATCAACCCTATAAAACTTGCAGCATTAACCCTATAAAATCCTGCAGCATCAATCCTATAAAACCTGCAGCATCAATCCTATAAAACCTGCAGCATCAATCCTATAAAATCCTGCAGCACCAACCCTATCAAATCCTGCAGCACCAATCCTATAAAATCCTGCAGCACCAACCCTATAAAACCTGCAGAACCAACCCTATAAAACCTGCAGCATCAACCCTATAAAACCCGCAGCAACAACCCTGTAAAACCTGCAGCATCAGTCCTATAAAACCTGCAGCATCAACCCTGTAAAACCTGCGGCATCAACCGTATAAAACCGGCAGCACCAACCCTATAAAATCCTGCAGCACCAACCCTATAAAATCCTGCAGCACCAACCCTATAAAACCTGCAGCATCAGCCCTATAAAACCTGCAGCACCAACCCTATAAAACCTGCAGCATCAACCCAATAAAATCCTGCATCACCAACCCTATAAAACCTGCAGCCCCAACGCTATAAAACCTGCAGCATCAACCCTATAAAACCTGCAGCACCAACCCTATAAACCTGCAGCATCAACCCTGTAAAACCTGCAGCATCAACCCTATAAAACCGGCAGCACCAACCCTATAAAATCCTGCAGCACCAACCCTATAAAACCTGCAGCACCAACCCTATAAAACCTGCAGCATCAACCCTATAAAATCCTGCAGCACCAACCCTATAAAACCTGCAGCCCCAACCCTATAAAACCTGCAGCACCAACCCTATAAAATCCTGCAGCATCAACACTATAAAACCTGCAGCACCAACCCTATAAAACCTGCAGCACCAACCCTATTATATCCCGCAGCACCAACCCTATAAAACCTGCAGCACCAACCCTATAAAATCCTGCAGCATCAACCCTATAAAACCTGGAGCATCAACCCTATAAAACCTGCAGCGTCAGTCCGATAAAACCTGCAGCATCAACCCTATAAGACCTGCAGCATCAACCCCAGAAAACGTGCAGCACCAACCCTATAAAACCTGCAGCATCAACCCTATAAAATCCTGCAGCTTCAACCCTATACAACCTGCAGTTTCAGTCCTATAAAACCTGCAGCATCAGACCTATAAAACCTGCAGCATCAACCCAATAAAACCTGCAGCATCAACCCTCTAAAGCATGCAGCATCAGCCCTATAAAACCTGCAGCATCAACCCAATAAAACCTACAGCATCAACCCAATAAAACCTGTAGCATCAGTCTTATAAAACCTGCATCATCAACCGTAAAAAACCTGCAGCATCAGCTCTATAAAACCTGCAGCATCAGCTCTATAAAACCTGCAGCATCAGCCCTATAAAACCTGCAGCATTAACCCTATAAACCCTGCAGCATCAACCCGATAAAACCTGCAGAATCAACGCTAGAAAACCAGCAGCACCAACCATATAAAACCTGCAGCATCAACACTATTAAATCTGCAGCCGCAACCCGATAAAACCTGCAGCATCAAAACTATAAACCCTGCAGCATCAAAACTATAAAACCTACAGCCTCAACTCTATAAAACCTGCAGCATCAGTCCTATAAAACCTGCAACATCAACCCTCTAAAGCCTGCAGCATCAACCCTATAAAAGCTGCAGCATCAACCCTATAGAAGCTGCAGCATCAACCCTAAAAACCTGCAGCATTAACCCTATAAAACCTGCAGCATCAGTCCTATAAAACCTGCAGCATCAACCCTCTAAAGCCTGCAGCATCAGTCCTATAAAACCTGCAGCATCAACCCTCTAAAGCCTGCAGCATCAACCCTATAAAAGCTGCAGCATCAACCCTATAAAATCTGCAGCATCAACCCTAAAAACCTGCAGCATTAACCCTATAAAACCTGCAGCATCAACCCTATAAAACCTGCAGCATCAGTCCTATAAAACCTGCAGCATCAACCCTCTAAAGCCTGCAGCATCAACCCTATAAAAGCTGCAGCATCAACCCTATAGAAGCTGCAGCATCAACCCTAAAAACCTGCAGCATTAACCCTATAAAACCTGCAGCATCAGTCCTATAAAACCTGCAGCATCAACCCTCTAAAGCCTGCAGCATCAGTCCTATAAAACCTGCAGCATCAACCCTCTAAAGCCTGCAGCATCAACCCTATAAAAGCTGCAGCATCAACCCTATAAAATCTGCAGCATCAACCCTAAAAACCTGCAGCGTCAACCCGAGAAAACCTCTGGCATCAGTCCGATAAAACCTGCATCATCAACCCTATAAAACCTGCCGCATCAACCTATAAAACCTGCAGCATCAGCCCTATAAAACCTGCAGCATCAACGCTAGAAAACTTGCAGCATCAACCATATAAAACCTGCAGCATCAACCCTATAAAACCTGCAGCATCAACCCTATAAAACCTGCAGCACAGTCCTATAAAGCCTGCAGCATCAGTACTATAAAACGTGCAGCATCAACCCTATAAAGCCTGCAGCCTCGACCCGATAAAACCTGCAGCGTCAGTCCGATAAAACCTGTAGCATCAGCCGTATAAAACCTGCAGCGTCAGTCCTATAAAACCTGTAGCATCAGTCCTATAAAAGCTGCATCATCAACCCTATAAAACCTGCAGCATCAACCCGATAAAACATGTAGCATCAACCCTGTAAAACCTGCAGCATCAACCGTATAAAACCTGCAGCATCAACCCTATAAAACCTGCAGCATCAACCCTATAAAACCTGCAGCATTAACCCTATAAAACCTGCAGCATGAATCCTATAAAACCCGCAGCATCCACCCTGTAAAACCTGCAGTGTCAGTCCGATAAAACCTGCAGCATCAGTCCTATAAAACCTGCAGCATCAACCCTATAAAACCTGCAGCATCAACCCTATAAAACCTGCAGCATTAACCCTATAAAACCTGCAGCATGAATCCTATAAAACCCGCAGCATCAACCCTGTAAAACCTGCAGCGTCAGTCCGATAAAACCTTCAGCATCAACCCTATAAAACTTGCAGCATTAACCCTATAAAATCCTGCAGCATCAATCCTATAAAACCTGCAGCATCAATCCTATAAAACCTGCAGCATCAATCCTATAAAATCCTGCAGCACCAACCCTATCAAATCCTGCAGCACCAATCCTATAAAATCCTGCAGCACCAACCCTATAAAACCTGCAGAACCAACCCTATAAAACCTGCAGCATCAACCCTATAAAACCCGCAGCAACAACCCTGTAAAACCTGCAGCATCAGTCCTATAAAACCTGCAGCATCAACCCTGTAAAACCTGCGGCATCAACCGTATAAAACCGGCAGCACCAACCCTATAAAATCCTGCAGCACCAACCCTATAAAATCCTGCAGCACCAACCCTATAAAACCTGCAGCATCAGCCCTATAAAACCTGCAGCACCAACCCTATAAAACCTGCAGCATCAACCCAATAAAATCCTGCATCACCAACCCTATAAAACCTGCAGCCCCAACGCTATAAAACCTGCAGCATCAACCCAATAAAATCCTGCATCACCAACCCTATAAAACCTGCAGCCCCAACGCTATAAAACCTGCAGCATCAACCCAATAAAATCCTGCATCACCAACCCTATAAAACCTGCAGCACCAACCCTATAAAACCTGCAGCATCAACCCAATAAAATCCTGCAGCACCAACCCTATAAAACCTGCAGCATCAACCCTATAAAACCTGCAGCACCAACCCTATAAACCTGCAGCATCAACCCTGTAAAACCTGCAGCATCAACCCTATAAAACCGGCAGCACCAACCCTATAAAATCCTGCAGCACCAACCCTATAAAACCTGCAGCACCAACCCTATAAAACCTGCAGCATCAACCCTATAAAATCCTGCAGCACCAACCCTATAAAACCTGCAGCACCAACCCTATAAAACCTGCAGCACCAACCCTATAAAACCTGCAGCACCAACCCTATTATATCCCGCAGCACCAACCCTATAAAACCTGCAGCACCAACCCTATAAAATCCTGCAGCATCAACCCTATAAAACCTGGAGCATCAACCCTATAAAACCTGCAGCGTCAGTCCGATAAAACCTGCAGCATCAACCCTATAAGACCTGCAGCATCAACCCCAGAAAACCTGCAGCACCAACCCTATAAAACCTGCAGCATCAACCCTATAAAATCCTGCAGCTTCAACCCTATACAACCTGCAGTTTCAGTCCTATAAAACCTGCAGCATCAGACCTATAAAACCTGCAGCATCAACCCAATAAAACCTGCAGCATCAACCCTCTAAAGCATGCAGCATCAGCCCTATAAAGCCTGCAGCATCAACCCAATAAAACCTGCAGCATCAACCCAATAAAACCTGTAGCATCAGTCCTATAAAACCTGCATCATCAACCGTAAAAAACCTGCAGCATCAGCTCTATAAAACCTGCAGCATCAGCTCTATAAAACCTGCAGCATCAGCCCTATAAAACCTGCAGCATTAACCCTATAAACCCTGCAGCATCAACCCGATAAAACCTGCAGAATCAACGCTAGAAAACCAGCAGCACCAACCATATAAAACCTGCAGCATCAACACTATAAAATCTGCAGCCGCAACCCGATAAAACCTGCAGCATCAAAACTATAAACCCTGCAGCATCAAAACTATAAAACCTACAGCCTCAACTCTATAAAACCTGCAGCATCAGTCCTATAAAACCTGCAACATCAAGTCTATAAAACCTGCAGCTTCAACCCTATAAAACCTGCAGCATCAACCCTATAAAACCTGCAGCACCAACCCCATAAAACCTGCAGCATTAACCCTATAAAGCCTGCAGCATCAACGCTATAAAACCTGCAGCATGAACCCGAATAAACCTGCAGCACCAACCCTATAAAATCGTGCAGCATCAACCCCATAAAATCGGCAGCATCAACCCTATAAAACCTGCAGAACCAACCCTATAAAACCTGCAGCATCAACCCTATAAAACCTGCAGCCTCAACCCTATAAATCCTGCAGCATCAACCCCATAAAACCTGCAGCCTCAACTCTATAAAACCTGCAGCATCAAAACTATAAACCCTGCAGCATCAAAACTATAAAACCTACAGCCTCAACTCTATAAAACCTGCAACATCAAGTCTATAAAACCTGCAGCATCAACGCTATAAAACCTGCAGAACCAACCCTATAAAACCTGCAGCATCAACCCCATAAAACCTGCAGCATCAACCCTATAAAACCTGCAGCTTCAACCCTAGAAAACCTGCAGCATCAAAGCTAGAAATCCTGCAGCATCAACCCTATAAAACCTGCAGCACCAACCCTATAAACCTGCAGCATCAACCCTGTAAAACCTGCAGCATCAACCCTATAAAACCGGCAGCACCAACCCTATAAAATCCTGCAGCACCAACCCTATAAAACCTGCAGCACCAACCCTATAAAACCTGCAGCATCAACCCTATAAAATCCTGCAGCACCAACCCTATAAAACCTGCAGCCCCAACCCTATAAAACCTGCAGCACCAACCCTATAAAATCCTGCAGCATCAACACTATAAAACCTGCAGCACCAACCCTATAAAACCTGCAGCACCAACCCTATAAAACCTGCAGCACCAACCCGATTATATCCCGCAGCACCAACCCTATAAAACCTGCAGCACCAACCCTATAAAATCCTGCAGCATCAACCCTATAAAACCTGGAGCATCAACCCTATAAAACCTGCAGCGTCAGTCCGATAAAACCTGCAGCATCAACCCTATAAGACCTGCAGCATCAACCCCAGAAAACCTGCAGCACCAACCCTATAAAACCTGCAGCATCAACCCTATAAAATCCTGCAGCTTCAACCCTATACAACCTGCAGTTTCAGTCCTATAAAACCTGCAGCATCAGACCTATAAAACCTGCAGCATCAACCCAATAAAACCTGCAGCATCAACCCTCTAAAGCATGCAGCATCAGCCCTATAAAACCTGCAGCATCAACCCAATAAAACCTGCAGCATCAACCCAATAAAACCTGTAGCATCAGTCCTATAAAACCTGCATCATCAACCGTAAAAAACCTGCAGCATCAGCTCTATAAAACCTGCAGCATCAGCTCTATAAAACCTGCAGCATCAGCCCTATAAAACCTGCAGCATTAACCCTATAAACCCTGCAGCATCAACCCGATAAAACCTGCAGAATCAACGCTAGAAAACCAGCAGCACCAACCATATAAAACCTGCAGCATCAACACTATAAAATCTGCAGCCGCAACCCGATAAAACCTGCA
Source organism: Scyliorhinus torazame (assembly GCF_047496885.1). Lineage (NCBI taxonomy): Eukaryota > Metazoa > Chordata > Chondrichthyes > Carcharhiniformes > Scyliorhinidae > Scyliorhinus > Scyliorhinus torazame. The sequence goes on along the minus strand of NC_092707.1, from coordinate 380,939,544 downwards.
GCATCAAAACTATAAACCCTGCAGCATCAAAACTATAAAACCTACAGCCTCAACTCTATAAAACCTGCAGCATCAGTCCTATAAAACCTGCAACATCAAGTCTATAAAACCTGCAGCTTCAACCCTATAAAACCTGCAGCATCAACCCTATAAAACCTGCAGCACCAACCCCATAAAACCTGCAGCATTAACCCTATAAAGCCTGCAGCATCAACGCTATAAAACCTGCAGCATGAACCCGAATAAACCTGCAGCACCAACCCTATAAAATCGTGCAGCATCAACCCCATAAAATCGGCAGCATCAACCCTATAAAACCTGCAGAACCAACCCTATAAAACCTGCAGCATCAACCCTATAAAACCTGCAGCCTCAACCCTATAAATCCTGCAGCATCAACCCCATAAAACCTGCAGCCTCAACTCTATAAAACCTGCAGCATCAAAACTATAAACCCTGCAGCATCAAAACTATAAAACCTACAGCCTCAACTCTATAAAACCTGCAACATCAAGTCTATAAAACCTGCAGCATCAACGCTATAAAACCTGCAGAACCAACCCTATAAAACCTGCAGCATCAACCCCATAAAACCTGCAGCATCAACCCTATAAAACCTGCAGCTTCAACCCTAGAAAACCTGCAGCATCAAAGCTAGAAATCCTGCAGCATCAACCCTATAAAACCTGCAGCACCAACCCCATAAAACCTGCAGCATTAACCCTATAAAGCCTGCAGCATCAACGCTATAAAACCTGCAGCATGAACCCGAATAAACCTGCAGCACCAACCCTATAAAATCGTGCAGCATCAACCCCATAAAATCTGCAGCATCAACCCTATAAAACCCGCAGCAACAACCCTATAAAACCTGCAGCACCAACCCAATAAAATCCTGTAGCATCAACCCCTAAAACCCGCAGCATCCACCCTGTAAAACCTGCAGCGTCAGTCCGATAAAACCTGCAGCATCAGTCCTATAAAACCTGCAGCATCAACCCTATAAAACCTGCAGCATCAACCCTATAAAACCTGCAGCATTAACCGTATAAAACCTGCAGCATGAATCCGAGAAAACCCGCAGCATCAACCCTGTAAAACCTGCAGCGTCAGTCCGATAAAACCTGCAGCATCAACCCTATAAAACCTGCAGTATTAACCCTATAAAACCTGCAGCATGAATCCTATAAAACCCGCAGCATCAACCCTGTACAACCTGCAGCGTTAGTCCTATAAAACCTGCAGCATCAGTACTATAAAGCCTGCAGCCTCAACCCGATAAAACCTGCAGCCACAGTCCTATAAAACCTGTAGCATCAGCCCTATAAAACCTGCATCATCAGCCCTATAAAACCTGTAGCATCAGCCTTATAAAACCTGCACCGTCAGTCCTATAAAACCTGTAGCATCAGTCCTATAAAACCTGCATCATCAACCCTATAAAACCTGCATCATCAGCCCTATAAAACCTGCAGCAACAGCCTATAAAACCTGGAGCATCAGCCCTATAAAACCTGCAGCATCAACCCTATAAAACCTGCAGTGTCAGTCCTATAAAACGTGCAGCATCAACCCTATAAAACCTGCAGCATCAACCCTATAAAACCTGCAGCATCAACCCTATAAAACCTGCAGCATTAACCCTTTAAAGCCTGCAGAATCAACCCTATAAAAGCTGCAGCACCAACCCTATAAAACCTGCAGCATCAACCCTATAAAACCTGCAGCATCAGTCCTATAAAACCTGCAGCATCAACCCTCTAAAGCCTGCAGCATCAACCCTATAAAAGCTGCAGCATCAACCCTATAGAAGCTGCAGCATCAACCCTAAAAACCTGCAGCATTAACCCTATAAAACCTGCAGCATCAGTCCTATAAAACCTGCAGCATCAACCCTCTAAAGCCTGCAGCATCAGTCCTATAAAACCTGCAGCATCAACCCTCTAAAGCCTGCAGCATCAACCCTATAAAATCTGCAGCATCAACCCTAAAAACCTGCAGCATTAACCCTATAAAACCTGCAGCATCAACCCGAGAAAACCTCTGGCATCAGTCCGATAAAACCTGCATCATCAACCCTATAAAACCTGCCGCATCAACCTATAAAACCTGCAGCATCAGCCCTATAAAACCTGCAGCATCAACGCTAGAAAACTTGCAGCATCAACCATATAAAACCTGCAGCATCAGTCTATAATACCAGCAGCATCAACCATATAAAACCTGCAGCACAGTCCTATAAAGCCTGCAGCATCAGTACTATAAAACGTGCAGCATCAACCCTATAAAGCCTGCAGCCTCGACCCGATAAAACCTGCAGCGTCAGTCCTATAAAACCTGTAGCATCAGCCGTATAAAACCTGCAGCGTCAGTCCTATAAAACCTGTACCATCAGTCCTATAAAAGCTGCATCATCAACCCTATAAAACCTGCAGCATCAACCCTATAAAACATGTAGCATCAACCCTGTAAAACCTGCAGCATCAACCGTATAAAACCTGCAGCATCAACCCTATAAAACCTGCAGCATCAACCCTATAAAACCTGCAGCATTAACCCTATAAAACCTGCAGCATGAATCCTATAAAACCCGCAGCATCCACCCTGTAAAACCTGCAGTGTCAGTCCGATAAAACCTGCAGCATCAGTCCTATAAAACCTGCAGCATCAACCCTATAAAACCTACAGCATCAACCCTATAAAACCTGCAGCATTAACCCTATAAAACCTGCAGCATGAATCCTATAAAACCCGCAGCATCAACCCTGTAAAACCTGCAGCGTCAGTCCGATAAAACCTTCAGCATCAACCCTATAAAACTTGCAGCATTAACCCTATAAAACCTGCAGCATGAATCCTACAAAACCCGCAGCATCAACCCTGTAAAACCTGCAGCGTCAGTCCTATAAAACCTGTAGCATCAGTCCTATAAAACCTGCATCATCAGCCCTATAAAACCTGCAGCAACAGCCAATAAAACCTGGAGCATCAGCCCTATAAAACCTGCAGCAACAGCCAATAAAACCTGGAGCATCAGCCCTATAAAACCTGCAGCATCAACCCTATAAAACCTGCAGTGTCAGTCCTATAAAACGTGCAGCATCAACCCTATAAAACCTGCAGCATCAACCCTATAAAACCTGCAGCATCAACCCTATAAAACCTGCAGCATTAACCCTCTAAAGCCTGCAGCATCAGCCCTATAAAATCTGCAGCATCAACCCTATAAAACCTGCAGCATCAACCCTATAAAATCCTGCAGCATCAACCCTATAAAATCTGCAGCATCAACCCTATAAAACCTGCAGCAACAACCCTATAAAATCATGCAGCATCAACCCTATAAAATCTGCAGCATTAACCCTATAAAATCTGCAGCACCAACCCTATAAAACCTGCAGCATCAACCCTATAAAACCTGCAGTATTAACCCTATAAAACCTGCAGCATGAATCCTATAAAACCCGCAGCATCAACCCTGTACAACCTGCAGCGTTAGTCCTATAAAACCTGCAGCATCAGTACTATAAAGCCTGCAGCCTCAACCCGATAAAACCTGCAGCCACAGTCCTATAAAACCTGCAGCATCAGCCCTATAAAACCTGCATCATCAGCCCTATAAAACCTGTAGCATCAGCCTTATAAAACCTGCACCGTCAGTCCTATAAAACCTGTAGCATCAGTCCTATAAAACCTGCATCATCAACCCTATAAAACCTGCATCATCAGCCCTATAAAACCAGCAGCATCAACCCTATAAAACCTGCAGCGTCAGCCCTATAAAACCTGCAGCAACAGCCTATAAAACCTGGAGCATCAGCCCTATAAAACCTGCAGCATCAACCCTATAAAACCTGCAGTGTCAGTCCTATAAAACGTGCAGCATCAACCCTATAAAACCTGCAGCATCAACCCTATAAAACCTGCAGCATCAACCCTATAAAACCTGCAGCATTAACCCTTTAAAGCCTGCAGAATCAACCCTATAAAAGCTGCAGCACCAACCCTATAAAACCTGCAGCATCAACCCTATAAAACCTGCAGCATCAGTCCTATAAAACCTGCAGCATTAACCCTCTAAAGCCTGCAGCATCAACCCTATAAAAGCTGCAGCATCAACCCTATAGAAGCTGCAGCATCAACCCGAAAAACCTGCAGCACCAACCCTATAAAATCCTGCAGCATCAACCCTATAAAATCTGCAGCATCAACCCTAAAAACCTGCAGCATTAACCCTATAAAACCTGCAGCATCAACCCGAGAAAACCTCTGGCATCAGTCCGATAAAACCTGCATCATCAACCCTATAAAACCTGCCGCATCAACCTATAAAACCTGCAGCATCAGCCCTATAAAACCTGCAGCATCAACGCTAGAAAACTTGCAGCATCAACCATATAAAACCTGCAGCATCAGTCTATAATACCAGCAGCATCAACCATATAAAACCTGCAGCATCAGTCCTATAAAGCCTGCAGCATCAGTACTATAAAACGTGCAGCATCAACCCTATAAAGCCTGCAGCCTCGACCCGATAATACCTGCAGCGTCAGTCCTATAAAACCGGTAGCATCAGCCGTATAAAACCTGCAGCGTCAGTCCTATAAAACCTGTAGCATCAGTCCTATAAAACCTGCAGCATCAACCCTGTAAAACCTGCAGCATCAACCCTATAAAACCTGCAGCATTAACCCTATAAAACCTGCAGCATGAATCCTATAAAACCCGCAGCATCAACCCTGTAAAACCTGCAGCGTCAGTCCGATAAAACCTGCAGCATCAGTCCTATAAAACCTGCAGCATCAACCCTATAAAACCTGCAGCATTAACCCTATAAAACCTGCAGAATGAATCCTATAAAACCCGCAGCATCAACCCTGTAAAACCTGCAGCGTCAGTCCGATAAAACCTTCAGCATCAACCCTATAAAACTTGCAGCATTAACCCTATAAAACCTGCAGCATGAATCCTACAAAACCCGCAGCATCAACCCTGTAAAGCCTGCAGCGTCAGTCCTATAAAACCTGTAGCATCAGTCCTATAAAACCTGCATCATCAGCCCTATAAAACCTGTAGTATCAGCCTTATAAAACCTGCACCGTCTGTCCTATAAAACCTGTAGCATCAGTCCTATAAAACCTGCATCATCAGCCCTATAAAACCTGCAGCACCAACCCAATAAAATCCTGTAGCATCAACCCCTAAAACCCGCAGCATCCACCCTGTAAAACCTGCAGCGTCAGTCCGATAAAACCTGCAGCATCAGTCCTATAAAACCTGCAGCATCAACCCTATAAAACCTGCAGCATCAACCCTATAAAACCTGCAGCATTAACCGTATAAAACCTGCAGCATGAATCCGAGAAAACCCGCAGCATCAACCCTGTAAAACCTGCAGCGTCAGTCCGATAAAACCTGCAGCATCAACCCTATAAAACCTGCAGTATTAACCCTATAAAACCTGCAGCATGAATCCTATAAAACCCGCAGCATCAACCCTGTACAACCTGCAGCGTTAGTCCTATAAAACCTGCAGCATCAGTACTATAAAGCCTGCAGCCTCAACCCGATAAAACCTGCAGCCACAGTCCTATAAAACCTGTAGCATCAGCCCTATAAAACCTGCATCATCAGCCCTATAAAACCTGTAGCATCAGCCTTATAAAACCTGCACCGTCAGTCCTATAAAACCTGTAGCATCAGTCCTATAAAACCTGCATCATCAACCCTATAAAACCTGCATCATCAGCCCTATAAAACCTGCAGCAACAGCCTATAAAACCTGGAGCATCAGCCCTATAAAACCTGCAGCATCAACCCTATAAAACCTGCAGTGTCAGTCCTATAAAACGTGCAGCATCAACCCTATAAAACCTGCAGCATCAACCCTATAAAACCTGCAGCATCAACCCTATAAAACCTGCAGCATTAACCCTTTAAAGCCTGCAGAATCAACCCTATAAAAGCTGCAGCACCAACCCTATAAAACCTGCAGCATCAACCCTATAAAACCTGCAGCATCAGTCCTATAAAACCTGCAGCATCAACCCTCTAAAGCCTGCAGCATCAACCCTATAAAAGCTGCAGCATCAACCCTATAGAAGCTGCAGCATCAACCCTAAAAACCTGCAGCATTAACCCTATAAAACCTGCAGCATCAGTCCTATAAAACCTGCAGCATCAACCCTCTAAAGCCTGCAGCATCAGTCCTATAAAACCTGCAGCATCAACCCTCTAAAGCCTGCAGCATCAACCCTATAAAAGCTGCAGCATCAACCCTATAAAATCTGCAGCATCAACCCTAAAAACCTGCAGCATTAACCCTATAAAACCTGCAGCATCAACCCGAGAAAACCTCTGGCATCAGTCCGATAAAACCTGCATCATCAACCCTATAAAACCTGCCGCATCAACCTATAAAACCTGCAGCATCAGCCCTATAAAACCTGCAGCATCAACGCTAGAAAACTTGCAGCATCAACCATATAAAACCTGCAGCATCAGTCTATAATACCAGCAGCATCAACCATATAAAACCTGCAGCACAGTCCTATAAAGCCTGCAGCATCAGTACTATAAAACGTGCAGCATCAACCCTATAAAGCCTGCAGCCTCGACCCGATAAAACCTGCAGCGTCAGTCCTATAAAACCTGTAGCATCAGCCGTATAAAACCTGCAGCGTCAGTCCTATAAAACCTGTACCATCAGTCCTATAAAAGCTGCATCATCAACCCTATAAAACCTGCAGCATCAACCCTATAAAACATGTAGCATCAACCCTGTAAAACCTGCAGCATCAACCGTATAAAACCTGCAGCATCAACCCTATAAAACCTGCAGCATCAACCCTATAAAACCTGCAGCATTAACCCTATAAAACCTGCAGCATGAATCCTATAAAACCCGCAGCATCCACCCTGTAAAACCTGCAGTGTCAGTCCGATAAAACCTGCAGCATCAACCCTATAAAACCTACAGCATCAACCCTATAAAACCTGCAGCATTAACCCTATAAAACCTGCAGCATGAATCCTATAAAACCCGCAGCATCAACCCTGTAAAACCTGCAGCGTCAGTCCGATAAAACCTTCAGCATCAACCCTATAAAACTTGCAGCATTAACCCTATAAAACCTGCAGCATGAATCCTACAAAACCCGCAGCATCAACCCTGTAAAACCTGCAGCGTCAGTCCTATAAAACCTGTAGCATCAGTCCTATAAAACCTGCATCATCAGCCCTATAAAACCTGCAGCAACAGCCAATAAAACCTGGAGCATCAGCCCTATAAAACCTGCAGCAACAGCCAATAAAACCTGGAGCATCAGCCCTATAAAACCTGCAGCATCAACCCTATAAAACCTGCAGTGTCAGTCCTATAAAACGTGCAGCATCAACCCTATAAAACCTGCAGCATCAACCCTATAAAACCTGCAGCATCAACCCTATAAAACCTGCAGCATTAACCCTATAAAACCTGCAGCATCAACCCTATAAAACCTGCAGCATCAGTCCTATAAAACCTGCAGCATTAACCCTCTAAAGCCTGCAGCATCAGCCCTATAAAATCTGCAGCATCAACCCTATAAAACCTGCAGCATCAACCCTATAAAATCCTGCAGCATCAACCCTATAAAATCTGCAGCATCAACCCTATAAAACCTGCAGCAACAACCCTATAAAATCATGCAGCATCAACCCTATAAAATCTGCAGCATTAACCCTATAAAATCTGCAGCACCAACCCTATAAAACCTGCAGCATCAACCCTATAAAACCTGCAGTATTAACCCTATAAAACCTGCAGCATGAATCCTATAAAACCCGCAGCATCAACCCTGTACAACCTGCAGCGTTAGTCCTATAAAACCTGCAGCATCAGTACTATAAAGCCTGCAGCCTCAACCCGATAAAACCTGCAGCCACAGTCCTATAAAACCTGCAGCATCAGCCCTATAAAACCTGCATCATCAGCCCTATAAAACCTGTAGCATCAGCCTTATAAAACCTGCACCGTCAGTCCTATAAAACCTGTAGCATCAGTCCTATAAAACCTGCATCATCAACCCTATAAAACCTGCATCATCAGCCCTATAAAACCAGCAGCATCAACCCTATAAAACCTGCAGCGTCAGCCCTATAAAACCTGCAGCAACAGCCTATAAAACCTGGAGCATCAGCCCTATAAAACCTGCAGCATCAACCCTATAAAACCTGCAGTGTCAGTCCTATAAAACGTGCAGCATCAACCCTATAAAACCTGCAGCATCAACCCTATAAAACCTGCAGCATCAACCCTATAAAACCTGCAGCATTAACCCTTTAAAGCCTGCAGAATCAACCCTATAAAAGCTGCAGCACCAACCCTATAAAACCTGCAGCATCAACCCTATAAAACCTGCAGCATCAGTCCTATAAAACCTGCAGCATTAACCCTCTAAAGCCTGCAGCATCAACCCTATAAAAGCTGCAGCATCAACCCTATAGAAGCTGCAGCATCAACCCGAAAAACCTGCAGCACCAACCCTATAAAATCCTGCAGCATCAACCCTATAAAATCTGCAGCATCAACCCTAAAAACCTGCAGCATTAACCCTATAAAACCTGCAGCATCAACCCGAGAAAACCTCTGGCATCAGTCCGATAAAACCTGCATCATCAACCCTATAAAACCTGCCGCATCAACCTATAAAACCTGCAGCATCAGCCCTATAAAACCTGCAGCATCAACGCTAGAAAACTTGCAGCATCAACCATATAAAACCTGCAGCATCAGTCTATAATACCAGCAGCATCAACCATATAAAACCTGCAGCATCAGTCCTATAAAGCCTGCAGCATCAGTACTATAAAACGTGCAGCATCAACCCTATAAAGCCTGCAGCCTCGACCCGATAATACCTGCAGCGTCAGTCCTATAAAACCGGTAGCATCAGCCGTATAAAACCTGCAGCGTCAGTCCTATAAAACCTGTAGCATCAGTCCTATAAAACCTGCAGCATCAACCCTGTAAAACCTGCAGCATCAACCCTATAAAACCTGCAGCATTAACCCTATAAAACCTGCAGCATGAATCCTATAAAACCCGCAGCATCCACCCTGTAAAACCTGCAGCGTCAGTCCGATAAAACCTGCAGCATCAGTCCTATAAAACCTGCAGCATCAGTCCTATAAAACCTGCAGCATCAACCCTATAAAACCTGCAGCATTAACCCTATAAAACCTGCAGAATGAATCCTATAAAACCCGCAGCATCAACCCTGTAAAACCTGCAGCGTCAGTCCGATAAAACCTTCAGCATCAACCCTATAAAACTTGCAGCATTAACCCTATAAAACCTGCAGCATGAATCCTACAAAACCCGCAGCATCAACCCTGTAAAGCCTGCAGCGTCAGTCCTATAAAACCTGTAGCATCAGTCCTATAAAACCTGCATCATCAGCCCTATAAAACCTGTAGTATCAGCCTTATAAAACCTGCACCGTCTGTCCTATAAAACCTGTAGCATCAGTCCTATAAAACCTGCATCATCAGCCCTATAAAACCTGCAGCAACAGCCAATAAAACCTGGAGCATCAGCCCTATAAAACCTGCAGTGTCAGTCCTATAAAACGTGCAGCATCAACCCTATAAAACCTGCAGCATCAACCCTATAAAACCTGCAGTGTCAGTCCTATAAAACGTGCAGCATCAACCCTATAAAACCTGCAGCATCAACCCTATAAAACCTGCAGCATTAACCCTTTAAAGCCTGCAGAATCAACCCTATAAAAGCTGCAGCACCAACCCTATAAAACCTGCAGCATCAACCCTATAAAACCTGCAGCATTAACCCTCTAAAGCCTGCAGCATCAACCCGATAAAAGCTGCAGCATCAACCCTATAGAAGCTACAGCATCAACCCGAAAAAACCTGCAGCACCAACCCTATAAAATCCTGCAGCATCAACCCTATAAAATCTGCAGCATCAACCCTATAAAACCTGCAGCAACAACCCTATAAAATCATGCAGCATCAACCCTATAAAATCTGCAGCATCAACCCTATAAAATCTGCAGCATCAACCCTATAAAACCTGCAGCAACAACCCTATAAAATCATGCAGCATCAACCCTATAAAATCTGCAGCATCAACCCTATAAAATCTGCAGCATCAACCCTATAAAACCTGCAGCACCAACCCTGTAAAACCTGCAGCATCAACGCGATAAAACCTGCAGCACCAACCCTATAAAATCCTGCAGCATCAACCCTATAAAATCTGCAGCATCAACGCTATAAAACCTGCAGCATCAACCATTTAAAACCTGCAGCATCAACCCATAAAACTCGCAGCATCATCCCCATAAAACTCGCAGCAACAACCCTATAAAACCTGCAGCATCAACCCTTAAAACCTGCAGCACCAACCCAATAAAATCCTGTAGCATCAACCCCTAAAACCCGCAGCATCCACCCTGTAAAACCTGCAGCGTCAGTCCGATAAAACCTGCAGCATCAACCCTTAAAACCTGCAGCACCAACCCAATAAAATCCTGTAGCATCAACCCCTAAAACCCGCAGCATCCACCCTATAAAACCTGCAGCGTCAGTCCGATAAAACCTGCAGCATCAGTCCTATAAAACCTGAAGCATCAACCCTATAAAACCTGCAGCATCAACCCTATAAAACCTGCAGCATTAACCGTATAAAACCTGCAGCATGAATCCGAGAAAACCCGCAGCATCAACCCTGTAAAACCTGTAGCATCAACCCTATAAAACCTGCAGCATCAGCCCTATAAAACCTGTAGCATCAACCCTATAAAACCTGCAGCAACAGCCTATAAAACCTGCAGCATCAACCGTATAAAACCTGCAGTGTCAGTCCTATAAAACCTGCATCATCAACCCTATAAAACCTGCATCATCAGTCCTATAAAACCTGCAGCATCAACCCTATAAAATCTGCAGCAACAGCCTATAAAACCTGCAGCATCCACCCTGTAAAACCTGCAGCGTCAGTCCGATAAAACCTGCAGCATCAGTCCTATAAAACCTGCATCATCAACCCTATAAAACCTGCATCATCAGTCCTATAAAACCTGCATCATCAACCCTATAAAACCTGCAGCAACAGCCTATAAAACCTGCAGCATCCACCCTGTAAAACCTGCAGCGTCAGTCCGATAAAACCTGCAGCATCAGTCCTATAAAACCTGCAGCATCAACCCTATAAAACCTGCAGCATCAACCCTATAAAACCTGCAGCATTAACCCTATAAAACCTGCAGCATGAATCCTATAAAACCCGCAGCATCAACCCTGTAAAACCTGCAGCGTCAGTCCGATAAAACCTTCAGCATCAACCCTATAAAACTTGCAGCATCAACCCTATAAAACCTGCAGCATGAATCCTATAAAACCCGCAGCATCAACCCTGTAAAACCTGCAGCGTCAGTCCTATAAAACCTGCAGCATCAGTACTATAAAGCCTGCACCGTCAGTCCTATAAAACCTGTAGCATCAGCCTTATAAAACCTGCACCGTCAGTCCTATAAAACCTGCATCATCAGCCCTATAAAACCTGCAGCAACAGCCAATAAAACCTGGAGCATCAGCCCTATAAAACCTGCAGCATCAACCCTATAAAACCTGCAATGTCAGTCCTATAAAACGTGCAGCATCAACCCTATAAAACCTGCAGCATCAACCCTATAAAACCTGCAGCATCAACCCTATAAAACCTGCAGCATCAACCCTATAAAACCTGCAGCATCAACCCTATAAAACCTGCAGCATCAACGCTATAAAACCTGCAGCATCAACCCTATAAAACCTGCAGCATCAACCCTATAAAACCTGCAGCATCAACCCTATAAAACCTGCAGCATCAACCCTATAAAACCTGCAGCATCAACCCGAAAAACCTGCAGCACCAACCCTATAAAATCTGCAGCATCAACCCTATAAAACCTGCAGCATCAACCCTATAAAATCTGCAGCATCAAAACTATAAAACCTGCAGCATCAACCCTATAAAACCTGCAGCATCAACCCTATAAAATCTGCAGCATCAACCCTATAAAACCTGCAGCATCAACCCTATAAAATCTGCAGCATCAAAACTATAAAACCTGCAGCATCAACCCTATAAAACCTGCAGCATCAACCCTATAAAATCTGCAGCATCAACCCTATAAAACCTGCAGCATCAACCCTATAAAATCTGCAGCATCAAAACTATAAAATCTGCAGCATCAACCCTATAAAACCTGCAGCATCAACCCTATAAAACATGCAGCATCAAAACTATAACATCTGCAGCATCAAAACTATAAAATCTGCAGCATCAAAACTACAAAACCTGCAGCATCAACCCTATAAAACATGCAGCATCAAAACTATAACATCTGCAGCATCAAAACTATAAAATCTGCAGCATCAAAACTATAAAACCTGCAGCATCAACCCTATAAAACCAGCAGCATCAACCCTATAAAATCTGCAGCATCAACCCTATAAAACCTGCAGCATCAACCCTATAAAATCTGCAGCATCAAAACTATAAAATCTGCAGCATCAACCCTATAAAACCTGCAGCATCAACCCTATAAAATCTGCAGCATCAACCCTATAAAACCTGCAGCATCAACCCTATAAATCCTGCAGCATCAACCCCATAAAACCTGCAGAATTAACCCTATAAAGCCTGCAGCATCAACGCTATAAAACCTGCAGCATGAACCCGAAAAAACCTGCAGCGACAACCCTATAAAATCATGCAGCATCAACCCTATAAAATCTGCAGCATCAACCCTATAAAATCTGCAGCACCAACCCTATAAAACCTGCAGCACCAACCCTGTAAAACCTGCAGCATCAACGCGATAAAACCTGCAGCACCAACCCTATAAAATCTGCAGCATCAACCCTATAAAATCTGCAGCATCAACGCTATAAAACCTGCAGCATCAACCATTTAAAACCTGCAGCATCAACCCATAAAACTCGCAGCATCATCCCCATAAAACTCGCAGCAACAACCCTATAAAACCTGCAGCATCAACCCTTAAAACCTGCAGCACCAACCCAATAAAATCCTGTAGCATCAACCCCTAAAACCCGCAGCATCCACCCTGTAAAACCTGCAGCGTCAGTCCGATAAAACCTGCAGCATCAGTCCTATAAAACCTGCAGCATCAACCCTATAAAACCTGCAGCATCAACCCTATAAAACCTGCAGCATTAACCGTATAAAACCTGCAGCATGAATCCGAGAAAACCCGCAGCATCAACCCTGTAAAACCTGCAGCGTCAGTCCGATAAAACCTGCAGCATCAACCCTATAAAACCTGCAGTATTAACCCTATAAAACCTGCAGCATGAATCCTATAAAACCCGCAGCATCAACCCTGTACAACCTGCAGCGTTAGTCCTATAAAACCTGCAGCATCAGTACTATAAAGCCTGCAGCCTCAACCCGATAAAACCTGCAGCCACAGTCCTATAAAACCTGCAGCATCAGCACTATAAAACCTGTAGCATCAGCCCTATAAAACCTGCATCATCAGCCCTATAAAACCTGTAGCATCAGCCTTATAAAACCTGCACCGTCAGTCCTATAAAACCTGTAGCATCAGTCCTATAAAACCTGCATCATCAACCCTATAAAACCTGCATCATCAGCCCTATAAAACCTGCAGCAACAGCCTATAAAACCTGGAGCATCAGCCCTATAAAACCTGCAGCATCAACCCTATAAAACCTGCAGTGTCAGTCCGATAAAACGTGCAGCATCAACCCTATAAAACCTGCAGCATCAACCCAATAAAACCTGCAGCATCAACCCTATAAAACCTGCAGCATTAACCCTTTAAAGCCTGCAGAATCAACCCTATAAAAGCTGCAGCACCAACCCTATAAAACCTGCAGCATCAACCCTATAAAACCTGCAGCATCAGTCCTATAAAACCTGCAGCATCAACCCTCTAAAGCCTGCAGCATCAACCCTATAAAAGCTGCAGCATCAACCCTATAGAAGCTGCAGCATCAACCCGAAAAAACCTGCAGCACCAACCCTATAAAACCTGCAGCATCAACCCGAAAAACCTGCAGCACCAACCCTATAAAATCCTGCAGCATCAACCCTATAAAATCTGCAGCATCAACCCTAAAAACCTGCAGCATTAACCCTATAAAACCTGCAGCATCAACCCGAGAAAACCTCTGGCATCAGTCCGATAAAACCTGCAGCATCAACCCTATAAAACCTGCAGCATTAACCCTTTAAAGCCTGCAGAATCAACCCTATAAAAGCTGCAGCACCAACCCTATAAAACCTGCAGCATCAACCCTATAAAACCTGCAGCATCAGTCCTATAAAACCTGCAGCATCAACCCTCTAAAGCCTGCAGCATCAACCCTATAAAAGCTGCAGCATCAACCCTATAGAAGCTGCAGCATCAACCCGAAAAAACCTGCAGCACCAACCCTATAAAACCTGCAGCATCAACCCGAAAAACCTGCAGCACCAACCCTATAAAATCCTGCAGCATCAACCCTATAAAATCTGCATCATCAACCCTAAAAACCTGCAGCATTAACCCTATAAAACCTGCAGCATCAACCCGAGAAAACCTCTGGCATCAGTCCGATAAAACCTGCATCATCAACCCTATAAAACCTGCCGCATCAACCTATAAAACCTGCAGCATCAGCCCTATAAAACCTGCAGCATCAACGCTAGAAAACTTGCAGCATCAACCATATAAAACCTGCAGCACAGTCCTATAAAGCCTGCAGCATCAGTACTATAAAACGTGCAGCATCAACCCTATAAAGCCTGCAGCCTCGACCCGATAAAACCTGCAGCGTCAGTCCTATAAAACCTGTAGCATCAGCCGTATAAAACCTGCAGCGTCAGTCCTATAAAACCTGTAGCATCAGTCCTATAAAAGCTGCATCATCAACCCTATAAAACCTGCAGCATCAACCCTATAAAACCTGCAGCATCAACCCCATAAAACCTGTAGCGTCAGTCCTATAAAACCTGCATCATCAACCCTATAAAACCTGCAGCATCAACCCTGTAAAACCTGCAGCATCAACCGTATAAAACCTGCAGCATCAACCCTATAAAACCTGCAGCATCAACCCTATAAAACCTGCAGCATTAACCCTATAAAACCTGCAGCATGAATCCTATAAAACCCGCAGCATCCACCCTGTAAAACCTGCAGCGTCAGTCCGATAAAACCTGCAGCATCAGTCCTATAAAACCTGCAGCATCAACCCTATAAAACCTGCAGCATCAACCCTATAAAACCTGCAGCATTAACCCTATAAAACCTGCAGCATGAATCCTATAAAACCCGCAGCATCAACCCTGTAAAACCTGCAGCGTCAGTCCGATAAAACCTTCAGCATCAACCCTATAAAACTTGCAGCATTAACCCTATAAAACCTGCAGCATGAATCCTACAAAACCCGCAGCATCAACCCTGTAAAACCTGCAGCGTCAGTCCTATAAAACCTGTAGCATCAGTCCTATAAAACCTGCATCATCAGCCCTATAAAACCTGAAGCAACAGCCAATAAAACCTGGAGCATCAGCCCTATAAAACCTGCAGTGTCAGTCCTATAAAACGTGCAGCATCAACCCTATAAAACCTGCAGCATCAACCCTATAAAACCTGCAGCATTAACCCTTTAAAGCCTGCAGAATCAACCCTATAAAAGCTGCAGCACCAACCCTATAAAACCTGCAGCATCAACCCTATAAAACCTGCAGCATCAGTCCTATAAAACCTGCAGCATTAACCCTCTAAAGCCTGCAGCATCAACCCTATAAAACCTGCAGCATCAACCCTATAAAACCTGCAGCACCAACCCTATAAAATCCTGCAGCATCAACCCTATAAAATCTGCAGCATCAACCCTATAAAACCTGCAGCAACAACCCTATAAAATCATGCAGCATCAACCCTATAAAATCTGCAGCATCAACCCTATAAAATCTGCAGCACCAACCCTATAAAACCTGCAGCATCAACCCTATAAAACCTGCAGTATTAACCCTATAAAACCTGCAGCATGAATCCTATAAAACCTGCAGCACCAACCCTATAAAACCTGCAGCACCAACCCTGTACAACCTGCAGCGTTAGTCCTATAAAACCTGCAGCATCAGTACTATAAAGCCTGCAGCCTCAACCCGATAAAACCTGCAGCCACAGTCCTATAAAACCTGCAGCATCAGCACTATAAAACCTGTAGCATCAGCCCTATAAAACCTGCAGCATCAACCCTATAAAACCTGTAGCATCAGCCTTATAAAACCTGCACCGTCAGTCCTATAAAACCTGTAGCATCAGTCCTATAAAACCTGCATCATCAGCCCTATAAGACCTGCAGCGTCAGTCCTATAAAACCTGCATCATCAACCCTATAAAACCTGCATCATCAGCCCTATAAAACCTGCAGCATCAACCCTATAAAACCTGCATCATCAACCCTATAAAACCTGGAGCATCAGCCCTATAAAACCTGCAGCATCAACCCTATAAAACCTGCAGCATCAACCCTATAAAACCTGCAGCATTAACCCTTTAAAGCCTGCAGAATCAACCCTATAAAAGCTGCAGCACCAACCCTATAAAACCTGCAGCATCAACCCTATAAAAGCTGCAGCACCAACCCTATAAAACCTGCAGCATCAACCCTAAAAACCTGCAGCATCAACCCTATAAAAGCTGCAGCATCAACCCTATAGAAGCTGCAGCATCAACCCGAAAAACCTGCAGCACCAACCCTATAAAATCTGCAGCATCAACCCTAAAAACCTGCAGCATTAACCCTATAAAACCTGCAGCATCAACCCGAGAAAACCTCTGGCATCAGTCCGATAAAACCTGCATCATCAACCCTATAAAACCTGCCGCATCAACCATATAAAACCTGCAGCATCAACCCGAAAAAACCTGCAGCACCAACCCTATAAAACCTGCAGCATCAACCCGAAAAACCTGCAGCACCAACCCTATAAAATCTGCAGCATCAACCCTAAAAACCTGCAGCGTCAACCCGAGAAAACCTCTGGCATCAGTCCGATAAAACCTGCATCATCAACCCTATAAAACCTGCCGCATCAACCTATAAAACCTGCAGCATCAGCCCTATAAAACCTGCAGCATCAACGCTAGAAAACTTGCAGCATCAACCATATAAAACCTGCAGCATCAGTCCTATAAAGCCTGCAGCATCAGTCCTATAAAACCTGCAGCATCAACCCTGTAAAACCTGCAGCATCAACCGTATAAAACCTGCAGCATCAACCGTATAAAACCTGCAGCATCAACCCTATAAAACCTGCAGCATCAACCCTATAAAACCTGCAGCATTAACCCTATAAAACCTGCAGCATGAATCCTATAAAACCCGCAGCATCAACCCTGTAAAACCTGCAGCGTCAGTCCGATAAAACCTTCAGCATCAACCCTATAAAACCTGCAGCATCAACCCTATAAAACTTGCAGCATTAACCCTATAAAACTTGCAGCATTAACCCTATAAAACCTGCAGCATGAATCCTACAAAACCCGCAGCATCAACCCTGTAAAACCTGCAGCGTCAGTCCTATAAAACCTGTAGCATCAGTCCTATAAAAGCTGCATCATCAGCCCTATAAAACCTGTAGCATCAGCCTTATAAAACCTGCACCGTCAGTCCTATAAAACCTGTAGCATCAGTCCTATAAAACCTGCATCATCAGCCCTATAAAACCTGCAGCAACAGCCAATAAAACCTGGAGCATCAGCCCTATAAAACCTGCAGCATCAACCCTATAAAACCTGCAGTGTCAGTCCTATAAAACGTGCAGCATCAACCCTATAAAACCTGCAGCATCAACCCTATAAAACCTGCAGCATCAACCCGATAAAAGCTGCAGCATCAACCCTATAGAAGCTACAGCATCAACCCTATAAAACCTGCAGTGTCAGTCCTATAAAACCTGCAGCATCAGTCCTATAAAACGTGCAGCATCAACCCTATAAAACCTGCAGCATCAACCCGAAAAAACCTGCAGCACCAACCCTATAAAACCTGCAGCATCAACCCTATAAAATCTGCAGCATCAACCCTATAAAACCTGCAGCATCAACCCGAAAAACCTGCAGCACCAACCCTATAAAATCCTGCAGCATCAACCCTATAAAATCTGCAGCATCAACCCTATAAAACCTGCAGCAACAACCCTATAAAATCATGCAGCATCAACCCTATAAAATCTGCAGCATCAACCCTATAAAATCTGCAGCACCAACCCTATAAAACCTGCAGCACCAACCCTGTAAAACCTGCAGCATCAACGCGATAAAACCTGCAGCACCAACCCTATAAAATCCTGCAGCATCAACCCTATAAAATCTGCAGCATCAACGCTATAAAACCTGCAGCATCAACCATTTAAAACCTGCAGCATCAACCCATAAAACTCGCAGCATCATCCCCATAAAACTCGCAGCAACAACCCTATAAAACCTGCAGCATCAACCCTTAAAACCTGCAGCACCAACCCAATAAAATCCTGTAGCATCAACCCCTAAAACCCGCAGCATCCACCCTGTAAAACCTGCAGCGTCAGTCCGATAAAACCTGCAGCATCAACCCTATAAAACCTGCAGCATCAACCCTATAAAACCTGCAGCATTAACCGTATAAAACCTGCAGCATGAATCCGAGAAAACCCGCAGCATCAACCCTGTAAAACCTGTAGCATCAGCCCTATAAAACCTGCATCATCAGCCCTATAAAACCTGTAGCATCAACCCTATAAAACCTGCAGCAACAGCCTATAAAACCTGCAGCATCAACCGTATAAAACCTGCAGTGTCAGTCCTATAAAACCTGCATCATCAACCCTATAAAACCTGCAGCATCAACCCTATAAAACCTGCAGCAACAGCCTATAAAACCTGCAGCATCAACCCTATAAAACCTGCAGTGTCAGTCCTATAAAACCTGCAGCATCAACCCTATAAAACCTGCAGCGTCAGTCCTATAAAACGTGCAGCATCAACCCTATAAAACCTGCAGCATCAACCCTATAAAACCTGCAGCATCAACCCTATAAAACCTGCAGCATTAACCCTTTAAAGCCTGCAGAATCAACCCTATAAAAGCTGCAGCACCAACCCTATAAAACCTGCAGCATCAGTCCTATAAAACCTGCAGCATCAACCCTCTAAAGCCTGCAGCATCAACCCTATAAAAGCTGCAGCATCAACCCTATAGAAGCTGCAGCATCAACCCTATAAAACCTGCAGCATCAACCCGAAAAACCTGCAGCATCAACCCTATAAAATCTGCAGCATCAACCCTATAAAACCTGCAGCATCAACCCTATAAATCCTGCAGCATCAACCCCATAAAACTTGCAGCACTAACCCTATAAAGCCTGCAGCATCAACGCTATAAAACCTGCAGCACGAACCCGAAAAAACCTGCAGCAACAACCCTATAAAATCATGCAGCATCAACCCTATAAAATCTGCAGCATCAACCCTATAAAATCTGCAGCACCAACCCCATAAAACCTGCAGCACCAACCCTATAAAACCTGCAGCATCAACCCTGTAAAACCTGCAGCATCAACCCTATAAAATCTTGCAGCATCAACCCTATAAAATCTGCAGCATCAACGCTATAAAACCTGCAGCACCAACCCTATAAAATCTTGCAGCATCAACCCTATAAAATCTGCAGCATCAACGCTATAAAACCTGCAGCATCAACCCTATAAAACATGCAGCATCAACACATAAAACTCGCAGCATCAACCCCATAAAACTCGCAGCAACAACCCTATAAAACCTGCAGCATCAACCCTATAAAACGGGCAGCATTAACCCTATAAAACCCGCACCAACCCTATAAAACCTGCAGCATCAACCCTAGAAAGCCTGCAGCCCCAACCCTATGAAACCTGCAGCATCAACCTATAAAACCCGAAGCATCAACCCTATAAAACCTGCAGCATCAACCCTATAAAACCCGAAGCATCAACCCTATAAAACCTGCAGCATCAACCTATAAAACCCGAAGCATCAACCCTATAAAACCTACAGCATCAACCCTATAAAACCTGCAGCATCAACCCTATAAATCCTGTAGCATCAGCCTATAAAACCTGCATCATCAACCCTATAAAACCTGCAGCATCAACCCTATAAAACCTGCAGCACCAGCCCTATAAAACGTGTAGCATCAGTCCTATAAAACCTGCATCATCAACCCTATAAAACCTGCAGCATCAACCCTATAAAACCTGCAGCATCAACCCTATAAATTCTGCATCATCAACCCTATAAAACCTGCAGCCTCAACCCTATAAAACCTGCAGCATCAACCCTATAAAACCTGCAGCATCAACCCTATAAATTCTGCATCATCAACCCTATAAAACCTGCAGCCTCAGTCCTATAAAACCTGCAGCATTAACCGTATAAAACCTGCAGCATGAATCCGAGAAAACCCGCAGCATCAACCCTGTAAAACCTGTAGCATCAGCCCTATAAAACCTGCATCATCAGCCCAATAAAACCTGTAGCATCAACCCTATAAAACCTGCAGCAACAGCCTATAAAACCTGCAGCATCAACCGTATAAAACCTGCAGTGTCAGTCCTATAAAACCTGCATCATCAACCCTATAAAACCTGCAGCATCAACCCTATAAAACCTGCAGCAACAGCCTATAAAACCTGCAGCATCAACCCTATAAAACCTGCAGTGTCAGTCCTATAAAACCTGCAGCATCAACCCTATAAAACCTGCAGCGTCAGTCCTATAAAACGTGCAGCATCAACCCTATAAAACCTGCAGCATCAACCCTATAAAACCTGCAGCATCAACCCTATAAAACCTGCAGCATTAACCCTTTAAAGCCTGCAGAATCAACCCTATAAAAGCTGCAGCACCAACCCTATAAAACCTGCAGCATCAACCCTATAAAACCTGCAGCATCAGTCCTATAAAACCTGCAGCATCAACCCTCTAAAGCCTGCAGCATCAACCCTATAAAAGCTGCAGCATCAACCCTATAGAAGCTGCAGCATCAACCCTATAAAACCTGCAGCATCAACCCGAAAAACCTGCAGCATCAACCCTATAAAATCTGCAGCATCAACCCTATAAAACCTGCAGCATCAACCCGAAAAACCTGCAGCATCAACCCTATAAAATCTGCAGCATCAACCCTATAAAACCTGCAGCATCAACCCTATAAATCCTGCAGCATCAACCCCATAAAACCTGCAGCATTAACCCTATAAAGCCTGCAGCATCAACGCTATAAAACCTGCAGCATGAACCCGAAAAAACCTGCAGCAACAACCCTATAAAATCATGCAGCATCAACCCTATAAAATCTGCAGCATCAACCCTATAAAATCTGCAGCACCAACCCCATAAAACCTGCAGCACCAACCCTATAAAACCTGCAGCATCAACCCTGTAAAACCTGCAGCATCAACCCTATAAAATCTTGCAGCATCAACCCTATAAAATCTGCAGCATCAACGCTATAAAACCTGCAGCACCGACCCTATAAAATCTTGCAGCATCAACCCTATAAAATCTGCAGCATCAACCCTATAAAACATGCAGCATCAACACATAAAACTCGCAGCATCAACCCCATAAAACTCGCAGCAACAACCCTATAAAACCTGCAGCATCAACCCTATAAAACGGGCAGCATTAACCCTATAAAACCCGCACCAACCCTATAAAACCTGCAGCATCAACCCTAGAAAGCCTGCAGCCCCAACCCTATGAAACCTGCAGCATCAACCTATAAAACCCGAAGCATCAACCCTATAAAACCTGCAGCATCAACCCTATAAAACCCGAAGCATCAACCCTATAAAACCTGCAGCATCAACCTATAAAACCCGAAGCATCAACCCTATAAAACCTACAGCATCAACCCTATAAAACCTGCAGCATCAACCCTATAAATCCTGTAGCATCAGCCTATAAAACCTGCATCATCAACCCTATAAAACCTGCAGCATCAACCCTATAAAACCTGCAGCACCAGCCCTATAAAACGTGTAGCATCAGTCCTATAAAACCTGCATCATCAACCCTATAAAACCTGCAGCATCAACCCTATAAAACCTGCAGCATCAACCCTATAAATTCTGCATCATCAACCCTATAAAACCTGCAGCCTCAACCCTATAAAACCTGCAGCATCAACCCTATAAAACCTGCAGCATCAACCCTATAAATTCTGCATCATCAACCCTATAAAACCTGCAGCCTCAGTCCTATAAAACCTGCAGCATTAACCGTATAAAACCTGCAGCATGAATCCGAGAAAACCCGCAGCATCAACCCTGTAAAACCTGTAGCATCAGCCCTATAAAACCTGCATCATCAGCCCAATAAAACCTGTAGCATCAACCCTATAAAACCTGCAGCAACAGCCTATAAAACCTGCAGCATCAACCGTATAAAACCTGCAGTGTCAGTCCTATAAAACCTGCATCATCAACCCTATAAAACCTGCAGCATCAACCCTATAAAACCTGCAGCAACAGCCTATAAAACCTGCAGCATCAACCCTATAAAACCTGCAGTGTCAGTCCTATAAAACCTGCAGCATCAACCCTATAAAACCTGCAGCGTCAGTCCTATAAAACGTGCAGCATCAACCCTATAAAACCTGCAGCATCAACCCTATAAAACCTGCAGCATCAACCCTATAAAACCTGCAGCATTAACCCTTTAAAGCCTGCAGAATCAACCCTATAAAAGCTGCAGCACCAACCCTATAAAACCTGCAGCATCAACCCTATAAAACCTGCAGCATCAGTCCTATAAAACCTGCAGCATCAACCCTCTAAAGCCTGCAGCATCAACCCTATAAAAGCTGCAGCATCAACCCTATAGAAGCTGCAGCATCAACCCTATAAAACCTGCAGCATCAACCCGAAAAACCTGCAGCATCAACCCTATAAAATCTGCAGCATCAACCCTATAAAACCTGCAGCATCAACCCTAAAAACCTGCAGCATCAACCCTATAAAATCTGCAGCATCAACCCTATAAAACCTGCAGCATCAACCCTATAAATCCTGCAGCATCAACCCCATAAAACCTGCAGCATTAACCCTATAAAGCCTGCAGCATCAACGCTATAAAACCTGCAGCATGAACCCGAAAAAACCTGCAGCAACAACCCTATAAAATCATGCAGCATCAACCCTATAAAATCTGCAGCATCAACCCTATAAAATCTGCAGCACCAACCCCATAAAACCTGCAGCACCAACCCTATAAAACCTGCAGCATCAACCCTGTAAAACCTGCAGCATCAACCCTATAAAATCTTGCAGCATCAACCCTATAAAATCTGCAGCATCAACGCTATAAAACCTGCAGCACCGACCCTATAAAATCTTGCAGCATCAACCCTATAAAATCTTGCAGCATCAACCCTATAAAATCTGCAGCATCAACCCTATAAAACATGCAGCATCAACACATAAAACTCGCAGCATCAACCCCATAAAACTCGCAGCAACAACCCTATAAAACCTGCAGCATCAACCCTATAAAACGGGCAGCATTAACCCTATAAAACCCGCACCAACCCTATAAAACCTGCAGCATCAACCCTAGAAAGCCTGCAGCCCCAACCCTATGAAACCTGCAGCATCAACCTATAAAACCCGAAGCATCAACCCTATAAAACCTGCAGCATCAACCCTATAAAACCCGAAGCATCAACCCTATAAAACCTGCAGCATCAACCTATAAAACCCGAAGCATCAACCCTATAAAACCTACAGCATCAACCCTATAAAACCTGCAGCATCAACCCTATAAAACCTGCAGCATCAACCCTATAAAACCAGCAGCATCAACCCTATAAAACCCGAAGCATCAACCCGATAAAACCTGCAGCATCAACCATATAAAACCTGCAGCATCAACCCTATAAAACCTGCAGCATCAACCGTATAAAACCTGCAGCATCAACCCTATAAAACCCGAAGCATCAACCCTATAAATTCTGCATCATCAACCCTATAAAACCTGCAGCCTCAACCCTATAAAACCTGCAGCATCAACCCTATAAAACCTGCAGCATCAACCCTATAAATTCTGCATCATCAACCCTATAAAACCTGCAGCCTCAGTCCTATAAAACCTGCAGCATCAACCGTATAAAACCTGCAGCATCAACCCTATAAAACCTGCAGCATCAACCCTATAAATTCTGCATCATCAACCCTATAAAACCTGCAGCCTCAATCCTATAAAACCTGCAGCATCAACCCTATAAAACCTGCAGCATCAAACGTATAAAACCTGTAGCATCAACCCTATAAAACCTGCAGCATCAACCCTATAAAATCTGCAGCATCAACGCTATAAAACCTGCAGCATCAACCGTATAAAACCTGCAGCATCAACCCTATAAAACCTGCAGCATCAACCCTATAAAACCTGCAGCATCAACCGTATAAAACCTGCAGCATCAACCCTATAAAACCTGCAGCATCAACCCTATAAAATCTGCAGCATCAACGCTATAAAACCTGCAGCATCAACCGTATAAAACCTGCAGCATCAACCCTATAAAACCTGCAGCATCAACCCTATAAAACCTGCAGCATCAACCGTATAAAACCTGCAGCATCAACCCTATAAAACCTGCAGCATCAACCCTATAAAACCTGCAGCATCAACCGTATAAAACCTACAGTATTAACCCTATAAAACCTGCAGCATCAACCGTATAAAACCTGCAGCATCAACCATATAAAACCTGCAGCATCAACCCTATAAAACCTGCAGCATCAACCCTATAAAATCTGCAGCATCAACGCTATAAAACCTGCAGCATCAACCGTATAAAACCTGCAGCATCAACCCTATAAAACCTGCAGCATCAACCCTATAAAACCTGCAGCATCAACCGTATAAAACCTGCAGCATCAACCCTATAAAACCTGCAGCATCAACCCTATAAAACCTGCAGCATCAACCGTATAAAACCTACAGTATTAACCCTATAAAACCTGCAGCATCAACCATATAAAACCTGCAGCATCAACCATATAAAACCTGCAGCATCAACCCTATAAAACCTGCAGCATCAACCCTATAAAACCTGCAGCATCAACCGTATAAAACCTGCAGCATCAACCCTATAAAACCCGAAGCATCAACCCTATAAAACCTGCAGCATCAACCCTATAAAACCTGCAGCATCAACCCTATAAAACCTGCAGCATCAACCCTATAAAACCTGTAGCATCAGTCCTATAAAACCTGCATCATCAACCCTATAAAATCTGCAGCACCAACCCTACAAAACCTTTGGCATCAGTCCTATAAAACCTGCAGCATCAACCCTATAAAACCTGCAGCATCAACCCTATAAAACCTGCAGCATCAACCCTATAAAACCTGTAGCATCAGTCCTATAAAACCTGCATCATCAACCCTATAAAATCTGCAGCACCAACCCTACAAAACCTTTGGCATCAGTCCTATAAAACCTGCAGCATCAACCCTATAAAACCTGCAGCATCAACCCTATAAAACCTGCAGCATCAACCCTATAAAACCTGCAGCATCAGTCCCATAAAATCTGCAGCGTCAGTCCTATAAAACCTGCAGCGTCAGTCCTATAAAACCTGCAGCATCAACCCTATAAAACCTGCAGTATTAACCCTATAAAACCTGCAGCATCAACCCTATAAAACCTGCAGCGTCAACCCTATAAAACCTGCAGCATCAATCCTATAAAACCTGCAGCATCAACCCCAGAAAACCTGCAGCATAAACCCTATAAAACCTGCAGCATCAACCCGAAAAAACCTGCAGCACCAACCCTATAAAATCCTGCAGCATCAACCCTATAAAATCTGCATCATCAACCCTATAAAACCTGCAGACTCAGTCCTATAAAACCTGCAGCATCAACCGTATAAAACCTGCAGCATCAACCCTATAAAACCTGCAGCATCAACCCTATAAATTCTGCATCATCAACCCTATAAAACCTGCAGACTCAGTCCTATAAAACCTGCAGCACCAACCCTATAAAATCCTGCAGCATCAACCCTATAAAATCTGCAGCACCAACCCTATAAAATCCTGCAGCATCAACCCTATAAAATCTGCATCATCAACCCTATAAAACCTGCAGACTCAGTCCTATAAAACCTGCAGCATCAACCGTATAAAACCTGCAGCATCAACCCTATAAAACCTGCAGCATCAACCCTATAAATTCTGCATCATCAACCCTATAAAACCTGCAGACTCAATCCTATAAAACCTGCAGCATCAACCCTATATAACCTGCAGCATCCACCCTGTAAAACCTGCAGCGTCAGTCCGATGAAACCTGCAGCATCAGTCCTATAAAACCTGCAGCATCAACCCTATAAAACCTGCAGCATTAACCGTATAAAACCTGCAGCGTGAATCCGAGAAAACCCGCAGCATCAACCCTGTACAACCTGCAGCCTCAACCCGATAAAACCTGCAGCCACAGTCCTATAAAACCTGTAGCATTCTCCCTATAAAACCTGCATCATCAGCCCTATAAAACCTGTAGCATCAACCCTACAAAACCTGCAGCATCAACCGTATAAAACCTGCAGCATCAGCCTATAAAACCTGCAGCATCAACCCTATAAAACCTGCAGCATCAACCCTATAAAACCTGCAGCAACAGCCTATAAAACCTGCAGCATCAACCCTATAAAACCTGCAGCAACAGCCTATAAAACCTGCAGCATCAACCCTATAAAACCTGCAGCATCAACCCTATAAAACCTGCAGCAACAGCCTATAAAAACTGCAGCATCAACCCTATAAAACCTGCAGCATCAACCCTATAAAACCTGCAGCAACAGCCTATAAAACCTGCAGCATCAACCCTATAAAACCTGCAGCAACAGCCTATAAAACCTGCAGCATCAACCCTATAAAACCTGCAGCATCAACCCTATAAAACCTGCAGCATCAACCCTATAAAACCTGCAGCATCAACCCTATAAAACCTGCAGCATCAACCCTATAAAACCTGCAGCATCAACCCTATAAAACCTGCAGCATTAACCCTTTAAAGCCTGCAGAATCAACCCTATAAAAGCTGCAGCACCAACCCTATAAAACCTGCAGCATCAACCCTATAAAACCTGCAGCATCAGTCCTATAAAACCTGCAGCATCAACCCTCTAAAGCCTGCAGCATCAACCCTATAGAAGCTGCAGCATCAACCCTATAAAATCTGCAGCATCAACGCTATAAAACCTGCAGCATCAACCGTATAAAACCTGCAGCATCAACCCTATAAAACCTGCAGCATCAACCCTATAAAACCTGCAGCATCAACCGTATAAAACCTGCAGCATCAACCCTATAAAACCTGCAGCATCAACCCTATAAAACCTGCAGCATCAACCGTATAAAACCTACAGTATTAACCCTATAAAACCTGCAGCATCAACCGTATAAAACCTGCAGCATCAACCATATAAAACCTGCAGCATCAACCCTATAAAACCTGCAGCATCAACCCTATAAAACCTGCAGCATCAACCGTATAAAACCTGCAGCATCAACCCTATAAAACCCGAAGCATCAACCCTATAAAACCTGCAGCATCAACCCTATAAAACCTGCAGCATCAACCCTATAAAACCTGCAGCATCAACCCTATAAAACCTGTAGCATCAGTCCTATAAAACCTGCATCATCAACCCTATAAAATCTGCAGCACCAACCCTACAAAACCTTTGGCATCAGTCCTATAAAACCTGCAGCATCAACCCTATAAAACCTGCAGCATCAACCCTATAAAACCTGCAGCATCAACCCTATAAAACCTGTAGCATCAGTCCTATAAAACCTGCATCATCAACCCTATAAAATCTGCAGCACCAACCCTACAAAACCTTTGGCATCAGTCCTATAAAACCTGCAGCATCAACCCTATAAAACCTGCAGCATCAACCCTATAAAACCTGCAGCATCAACCCTATAAAACCTGCAGCATCAGTCCCATAAAATCTGCAGCGTCAGTCCTATAAAACCTGCAGCGTCAGTCCTATAAAACCTGCAGCATCAACCCTATAAAACCTGCAGTATTAACCCTATAAAACCTGCAGCATCAACCCTATAAAACCTGCAGCGTCAACCCTATAAAACCTGCAGCATCAATCCTATAAAACCTGCAGCATCAACCCCAGAAAACCTGCAGCATAAACCCTATAAAACCTGCAGCATCAACCCGAAAAAACCTGCAGCACCAACCCTATAAAATCCTGCAGCATCAACCCTATAAAATCTGCATCATCAACCCTATAAAACCTGCAGACTCAGTCCTATAAAACCTGCAGCATCAACCGTATAAAACCTGCAGCATCAACCCTATAAAACCTGCAGCATCAACCCTATAAATTCTGCATCATCAACCCTATAAAACCTGCAGACTCAGTCCTATAAAACCTGCAGCACCAACCCTATAAAATCCTGCAGCATCAACCCTATAAAATCTGCAGCACCAACCCTATAAAATCCTGCAGCATCAACCCTATAAAATCTGCATCATCAACCCTATAAAACCTGCAGACTCAGTCCTATAAAACCTGCAGCATCAACCGTATAAAACCTGCAGCATCAACCCTATAAAACCTGCAGCATCAACCCTATAAATTCTGCATCATCAACCCTATAAAACCTGCAGACTCAATCCTATAAAACCTGCAGCATCAACCCTATATAACCTGCAGCATCCACCCTGTAAAACCTGCAGCGTCAGTCCGATGAAACCTGCAGCATCAGTCCTATAAAACCTGCAGCATCAACCCTATAAAACCTGCAGCATTAACCGTATAAAACCTGCAGCGTGAATCCGAGAAAACCCGCAGCATCAACCCTGTACAACCTGCAGCCTCAACCCGATAAAACCTGCAGCCACAGTCCTATAAAACCTGTAGCATTCTCCCTATAAAACCTGCATCATCAGCCCTATAAAACCTGTAGCATCAACCCTACAAAACCTGCAGCATCAACCGTATAAAACCTGCAGCATCAGCCTATAAAACCTGCAGCATCAACCCTATAAAACCTGCAGCATCAACCCTATAAAACCTGCAGCAACAGCCTATAAAACCTGCAGCATCAACCCTATAAAACCTGCAGCAACAGCCTATAAAACCTGCAGCATCAACCCTATAAAACCTGCAGCATCAACCCTATAAAACCTGCAGCAACAGCCTATAAAAACTGCAGCATCAACCCTATAAAACCTGCAGCATCAACCCTATAAAACCTGCAGCAACAGCCTATAAAACCTGCAGCATCAACCCTATAAAACCTGCAGCAACAGCCTATAAAACCTGCAGCATCAACCCTATAAAACCTGCAGCATCAACCCTATAAAACCTGCAGCATCAACCCTATAAAACCTGCAGCATCAACCCTATAAAACCTGCAGCATCAACCCTATAAAACCTGCAGCATCAACCCTATAAAACCTGCAGCATTAACCCTTTAAAGCCTGCAGAATCAACCCTATAAAAGCTGCAGCACCAACCCTATAAAACCTGCAGCATCAACCCTATAAAACCTGCAGCATCAGTCCTATAAAACCTGCAGCATCAACCCTCTAAAGCCTGCAGCATCAACCCTATAGAAGCTGCAGCATCAACCCGAAAAAACCTGCAGCACCAACCCTATAAAACCTGCAGCATCAACCCGAAAAACCTGCAGCATCAACCCTATAAAATCTGCAGCATCAACCCTATAAAACCTGCAGCATCAACCCTATAAATCCTGCAGCATCAACCCCATAAAACCTGCAGCATTAACCCTATAAAGCCTGCAGCATCAACGCTATAAAACCTGCAGCATGAACCCGAAAAAACCTGCAGCAACAACCCTATAAAATCATGCAGCAACAACCCTATAAAATCTGCAGCATCAACCCTATAAAATCTGCAGCAGCAACCCCATAAAACCTGCAGCACCAACCCTATAAAACCTGCAGCATCAACCCTGTAAAACCTGCAGCATCAACCCTATAAAATCTTGCAGCATCAACCCTATAAAATCTGCAGCATCAACGCTATAAAACCTGCAGCACCAACCCTATAAAATCTTGCAGCATCAACCCTATAAAATCTGCAGCATCAACGCTATAAAACCTGCAGCATCAACCCTATAAAACATGCAGCATCAACACATAAAACTCGCAGCATCAACCCCATAAAACTCGCAGCAACAACCCTATAAAACCTGCAGCATCAACCCTATAAAACGGGCAGCATTAACCCAATAAAACCCGCACCAACCCTATAAAACCTGCAGCATCAACCCTAGAAAGCCTGCAGCCCCAACCCTATGAAACCTGCAGCATCAACCTATAAAACCCGAAGCATCAACCCTATAAAACCTGCAGCATCAACCCTATAAAAGCCGAAGCATCAACCCTATAAAACCTGCAGCATCAACCTATAAAACCCGAAGCATCAACCCTATAAAACCTACAGCATCAACCCTATAAAACCTGCAGCATCAACCCTATAAATCCTGTAGCATCAGCCTATAAAACCTGCATCATCAACCCTATAAAACCTGCAGCATCAACCCTATAAAACCTGCAGCACCAGCCCTATAAAACGTGTAGCATCAGTCCTATAAAACCTGCATCATCAACCCTATAAAACCTGCAGCATCAACCCTATAAAACCTGCAGCATCAACCCTATAAATTCTGCATCATCAACCCTATAAAACCTGCAGCCTCAACCCTATAAAACCTGCAGCATCAACCCTATAAAACCTGCAGCATCAACCCAATAAATTCTGCATCATCAACCCTATAAAACCTGCAGCCTCAGTCCTATAAAACCTGCAGCATCAACCGTATAAAACCTGCAGCATCAACCCTATAAAACCTGCAGCATCAACCCTATAAATTCTGCAACATCAACCCTATAAAACCTGCAGCCTCAATCCTATAAAACCTGCAGCATCAACCCTATAAAACCTGCAGCATGAACCGTATAAAACCTGCAGCATCAACCCTATAAAACCTGCAGCATCAACCCTATAAAATCTGCAGCATCAACGCTATAAAACCTGCAGCATCAACCGTATAAAACCTGCAGCATCAACCCTATAAAACCTGCAGCATCAACCCTATAAAACCTGCAGCATCAACCGTATAAAACCTGCAGCATCAACCCTATAAAACCTGCAGCGTCAACCCTATAAAATCTGCAGCATCAACGCTATAAAACCTGCAGCATCAACCGTATAAAACCTGCAGCATCAACCATATAAAACCTGCAGCATCAACCCTATAAAACCTGCAGCATCAACCCTATAAAACCTGCAGCATCAACCCTATAAAACCAGCAGCATCAACCCTATAAAACCCGAAGCATCAACCCGATAAAACCTGCAGCATCAACCATATAAAACCTGCAGCATCAACCCTATAAAACCTGCAGCATCAACCGTATAAAACCTGCAGCATCAACCCTATAAAACCCGAAGCATCAACCCTATAAAACCTGCAGCATCAACCCTATAAAACCTGCAGCATCAACCCTATAAAACCTGCAGCATTAGCCCTATAAAACCTGTAGCATCAGTCCTATAAAACCTGCATCATCAACCCTATAAAACCTGCAGCATCAGTCCTATAAAACCTGCAGCATCAACCCTATAAAACCTGCAGCATCAACCCTATAAAACCTGCAGCATCAACCGTATAAAACCTGCAGCATCAACCCTATAAAACCTGCAGCATCAACCCTATAAAACCTGCAGCATCAACCGTATAAAACCTGCAGCATCAACCCTATAAAACCTGCAGCATCAACCGTATAAAACCTGCAGCATCAACCCTATAAAACCTGCAGCATCAACCCTATAAAATCTGCAGCATCAACCCTATAAAACCTGCAGCATCAACCATATAAAACCTGCAGCATCAACCCTATAAAACCTGCAGCATCAACCCTATAAAACCTGCAGCATCAACCCTATAAAACCTGCAGCATCAACCCTATAAAACCTGCAGCATCAACCATATAAAACCTGCAGCATCAACCCTATAAAACCTGCAGCATCAACCCTATAAAACCTGCAGCATCAACCCTATAAAACCTGCAGCATCAACCCTATAAAACCTGCAGCATCAACCCTATAAAACCCGCAGCATCAACCCTATAAAACCTGCAGCATCAACCCTATAAAACCTGCAGCATCAACCCTATAAAACCCGCAGCATCAACCCTATAAAACCTGCAGCATCAACCCTATAAAACCTGCAGCATTAACCCTATAAAACCTGCAGCATCAACCCTATAAAACCTGCAGCATCAACCATATAAAACCTGCAGCATCAACCCTATAAAACCTGCAGCATCAACCGTATAAAACCTGCAGCATCAACCCTATAAAACCCGAAGCATCAACCCTATAAAACCTGCAGCATCAACCCTATAAAACCTGCAGCATCAACCCTATAAAACCTGCAGCATTAGCCCTATAAAACCTGTAGCATCAGTCCTATAAAACCTGCATCATCAACCCTATAAAACCTGCAGCATCAACCCTATAAAACCTGCAGCATCAACCCTATAAAACCTGCAGCATCAACCCTATAAAACCTGTAGCATCAGTCCTATAAAACCTGCAGCATCAACCCTATAAAACCTGCAGCATCAACCCTATAAAACCTGCAGCATCAACCCTATAAAACCTGCAGCATCAGTCCCATAAAATCTGCAGCGTCAGTCCTATAAAACCTGCAGCGTCAGTCCTATAAAACCTGCAGCATCAAAACTATAGAGCCTGCAGCATCAACCCTATAAAACCTGCAGTATTAACCCTATAAAACCTGCAGCATCAACCCTATAAAACCTGCAGCGTCAACCCTATAAAACCTGCAGCATCAATCCTATAAAACCTGCAGCATCAACCCCAGAAAACCTGCACAATAAACCCTATAAAACCTGCAGCATCAACCCGAAAAAACCTGCAGCACCAACCCTATAAAATCCTGCAGCATCAACCCTATAAAATCTGCATCATCAACCCTATAAAACCTGCAGCCTCAGTCCTATAAAACCTGCAGCATCAACCCTATAAAACGTGCAGCATCAACCCTATAAATTCTGCATCATCAACCCTATAAAACCTGCAGCCTCAATCCTATAAAACCTGCAGCATCAACCCTATATAACCTGCAGCATCAACCCTATAAAACCTGCAGCATCAACCCCAGAAAACCTGCAGCATAAACCCTATAAAACCTCCAGCATCAACCCGAAAAAACCTGCAGCACCAACCCTATAAAACCTGCAGCATCAACCCTATAAAACCTGCAGCATCAACGCTATAAAACCTGCAGCATGAACCCGAAAAAACCTGCAGCACCAGACCAATAAAATCCTGCAGCATCAACCCTATAAAATCTGCAGCATCAACCCTATAAAACCTGCAGCATCAACCCTATAAGTCCTGCAGCATCAACCCTATAAAACCTGCAGCATAACCCTATAAAGCCTGCAGCATCAACCCTCTAAAACCCGAAGCATCAACCCTATAAAACCTGCAGCACCAACCCTATAAAACCTGCAGCATCAACCCTATAAAACCTGCAGCATCAACCCTATAAAACCTGCAGCATCAACCCTATAAGACCCGCAGCATCAAACCTACAAAACCCAAAGCATCAACCCTATAAAGCCTGCAGCATCAACCCTATAAAACCTGCAGCATCAAAACGAAAAGACATGCAGCATCAGTCCGAAAAAGCCTGCAGCATCAGTAGAATAAAACCTGCAGCATCAGTCCTATAAAACCTGCAACATCAACCCTATAAAACCTGCAGCATCAACCGTATAAAACCTGCAGCATCAACCGTATAAAACCTGCAGCACCAACCCTATAAAACCTGCAGCATCAGTCCGATAAAAACTGCAGCATCAATCCTATAAAACCTGCAGCATCAACCCTATAAAACCTGCAGCGCCAGTCCGATAAAAACTGCAGCATCAACCCTATAAAACCTGTAGCATCAGTCCGATAAAAACTGCAGCATCAACCCTATAAAACCTGTAGCATCAGTCCTATAAAACCAGCAGCATCAATCTTATAAAACCTGCAGCATCAATCCTATAAAACCTGCAGCATCAGTCCTATAAAACCTGCAGCGTCACTCCGATAAGACCTGCAGCGTCAGTCCTATAAAACCTGTAGCATCAGTCCTATAAAGCCAGCAGCATCAACCCTATAAAACCTGCAGCACCAACCCTATAAAACCCGCAGCATCAGTCCTATAAAACCTGCAGCATCAATCCTATAAAACCTGCAGCGTCAGTCCGATAAAACCTGCAGCATCAACCCTATAAAACCTGCAGTATCAGTCCTATACAACATGCAGCATCAGTCCTATGAAACCTGCAGCATCAACCCTATAAAACCTGCAGCATGAATCCTATAAAACCCGCAATATCAACCCTATAAAACCTGCAGCATCAACCCTATAAAACCTGCAGCATCAGTCCCATAAAATCTGCAGCGTCAGTCCTATAAAACCTGCAGCGTCAGTCCTATAAAACCTGCAGCATCAAAACTATAGAGCCTGCAGCATCAACCCTATAAAACCTGCAGTATTAACCCTATAAAACCTGCAGCATCAACCCTATAAAACCTGCAGCGTCAACCCTATAAAACCTGCAGCATCAATCCTATAAAACCTGCAGCATCAACCCCAGAAAACCTGCACAATAAACCCTATAAAACCTGCAGCATCAACCCGAAAAAACCTGCAGCACCAACCCTATAAAATCCTGCAGCATCAACCCTATAAAATCTGCATCATCAACCCTATAAAACCTGCAGCCTCAGTCCTATAAAACCTGCAGCATCAACCCTATAAAACGTGCAGCATCAACCCTATAAATTCTGCATCATCAACCCTATAAAACCTGCAGCCTCAATCCTATAAAACCTGCAGCATCAACCCTATATAACCTGCAGCATCAACCCTATAAAACCTGCAGCATCAACCCCAGAAAACCTGCAGCATAAACCCTATAAAACCTCCAGCATCAACCCGAAAAAAGCTGCAGCACCAACCCTATAAAACCTGCAGCATCAACCCTATAAAACCTGCAGCATCAACGCTATAAAACCTGCAGCATGAACCCGAAAAAACCTGCAGCACCAGACCAATAAAATCCTGCAGCATCAACCCTATAAAATCTGCAGCATCAACCCTATAAAACCTGCAGCATCAACCCTATAAAACCTGCAGCATCAACCCTATAAAACCTGCAGCATAACCCTATAAAGCCTGCAGCATCAACCCTCTAAAACCCGAAGCATCAACCCTATAAAACCTGCAGCACCAACCCTATAAAACCTGCAGCATCAACCCTATAAAACCTGCAGCATCAACCCTATAAACCCGCAGCAACAACCCTATAAAACCCGCAGCATCAAACCTACAAAACCCAAAGCATCAACCCTATAAAGCCTGCAGCATCAACCCTATAAAACCTGCAGCATCAAAACGAAAAGACATGCAGCATCAGTCCGAAAAAGCCTGCAGCATCAGTAGAATAAAACCTGCAGCATCAGTCCTATAAAACCTGCAACATCAACCCTATAAAACCTGCAGCATCAACCGTATAAAACCTGCAGCATCAACCGTATAAAACCTGCAGCACCAACCCTATAAAACCTGCAGCATCAGTCCGATAAAAACTGCAGCATCAATCCTATAAAACCTGCAGCATCAACCCTATAAAACCTGCAGCGCCAGTCCGATAAAAACTGCAGCATCAACCCTATAAAACCTGTAGCATCAGTCCGATAAAAACTGCAGCATCAACCCTATCAAACCTGTAGCATCAGTCCTATAAAACCAGCAGCATCAATCTTATAAAACCTGCAGCATCAATCCTATAAAACCTGCAGCATCAGTCCTATAAAACCTGCAGCGTCACTCCGATAAGACCTGCAGCGTCAGTCCTATAAAACCTGTAGCATCAGTCCTATAAAGCCAGCAGCATCAACCCTATAAAACCTGCAGCACCAACCCTATAAAACCCGCAGCATCAGTCCTATAAAACCTGCAGCATCAATCCTATAAAACCTGCAGCGTCAGTCCGATAAAACCTGCAGCATCAACCCTATAAAACCTGCAGTATCAGTCCTATACAACATGCAGCATCAGTCCTATGAAACCTGCAGCATCAACCCTATAAAACCTGCAGCATGAATCCTATAAAACCCGCAATATCAACCCTATAAAACCTGCAGCGTCAGTCCGATAAAACTTGCAGCATCAACCCTATAAAACCTGCAGCATCAACACTATAAAACCTGCAGCATCAACCCTATAAAACCTGCAGTATCAGTCCTATACAACATGCAGCATCAGTCCTATGAAACCTGCAGCATCAACCCTATAAAACCTGCAGCATGAATCCTATGAAACCCGCAATATCAACCCTATAAAACCTGCAGCGTCAGTCCCATAAAACCAGCAGCATCAACCGTATAAAACCTGCAGCATCAAAACTATAAAACCTGCAGCATCAACCGTATAAAACCTGCAGCATCAACCCTATAAAACCTGCAGCATCAACCCTATAAAACCTGGAGCATCAACCCTATAAAACCTGCAGCATCAACCGTATAAAACCTGCAGCATCAACCCTATAAAACCTGCAGCATCAAAACTATAAAACCTGCAGCATCAACCCTATAAAACCTGGAGCATCAACCCTATAAAACCTGCAGCATCAACCGTATAAAACCTGCAGCATCAACCCTATAAAACCTGCAGCATCAACCCTATAAAACCTGGAGCATCAACCCTATAAAACCTGCAGCATCAACCCTATAAAACCTGCAGCATCAACACTATAAAACCTGAAGCATCAACCGTATAAAACCTGCAGCATCAACCCTATAAAACCTGCAGCATCAACCCTATAAAACCTGTAGCGTCAGTCCTATAAAACCTGAAGCGTCAGTCCTATAAAACCTGTAGCATCAGCCCTAAAAAACCTGCAGCGTCTGTCCTATAAAACCAGCAGCGTCAGTCCTATAAAACCTGTAGCATCAGCCCTACAAAAGCTGCAGCGTCAGTCCTATAAAACCTGTAGCATCAGTCCTATAAAACCTGCAGCATCAGCCCTATAAAACCTGCAGCATCAGCCCTATAAAACCTGCAGCATCAGTCCTATGAAACCTGCAGCATCAACCCTCTAATGCCTGCAGCATCAACCCAATAAAACCTGCAGCATCAACCCTATAAAACCTGCAGCATCAAAACTATAAAACCTACAGCATCAAAACTATAAAATCAGCAGCATCAACCCTATAAAACCTGCAGCATCAACCCTATAAAACCTGCAGCGTCAGTCCGATAAAACCTGCAGCATCAGTCCTATAAAACCTGCAGCATCAACCCTATAAAATCTGCAGCATCAACCCTATAAAACATGCAGCATCAAAACTATAAAACCTACAGCATCAAAACTATAAAACCAGCAGCATGAACCCTATAAAACCTGCAGCATCAACCCTATAAAACCTGCAGCGTCTGTCCTATAAAACCTGCAGCGTCAGTCCTATAAAACCTGCAGCGTCAGTCCGATAAAACCTGCTGCATCAACCCTATAAAACCTGCTGCATCAACCCTATAAAACTTGCATCATCAACCCTATAAAACCTGCAGCATCAACCCTATAAAACCTGCAAAATCAACCCTATAAAACCTGCAGCATCAACCCTATAAAACCTGCAGCATCAACCCTATAAAACCTGCAGCATCAACCCTATAAAACCTGCAAAATCAACCCTATAAAACCTGCAGCATCAGTCCTATAAAGCCTGCAGCATCAGTCCGATAAAACCTGCAGCATCAGTCCGATAAAACCTGCAGCGTCAGTCCGATAAAACCTGTAGCATCAGTCCTATAAAGCCTGTAGCATCAACCCTATAAAACCTGCAGCACCAACCCTATAAAACCTGCAGCATTAGCCCTATAAAACCTGTAGCACCAGTCCTATAAAACCTGCATCATCAACCCTATAAAACCTGCAGCATCAACCCTATAAAACCTGCAGCATAACCCTATAAAGCCTGCAGCATCAACCCTCTAAAACCTGCAGCATCAACCCTATAAAACCTGCAGCACCAACCCTATAAAACCTGCAGCATCAACCCTATAAAACCTGCAGCATCAACCCTATAAAACCTGCAGCATCAACCCTATAAAACCTGCAGCATCAACCCTATAAAACCTGCAGCATCAACCCTATAAAACCTGCAGCATCAACCCTATAAAACCTGCAGCATCAACCCTATAAAACCTGCAGCATCAACCCTATAAAACCTGCAGCATCAACCCTATAAAACCTGCAGCATCAACCCTATAAAACCCGCAGCAACAACCCTATAAAACCCGCAGCATCAAACCTACAAAACCCAAAGCATCAACCCTATAAAGCCTGCAGCATCACCCTATAATGCCTGCAGCATCAAAACGAAAAGACATGCAGCATCAGTCCGAAAAAGCCTGCAGCATCAGTAGAATAAAACCTGCAGCATCAGTCCTATAAAACCTGCAACATCAACCCTACAAAACCTGCAGCATCAACCGTATAAAACCTGCAGCATCAACCGTATAAAACCTGCAGCACCAACCCTATAAAACCTGCAGCATCAGTCCGATAAAAACTGCAGCATCAATCCTATAAAACCTGCAGCATCAACCCTATAAAACCTGCAGCGCCAGTCCGATAAAAACTGCAGCATCAACCCTATAAAACCTGTAGCATCAGTCCGATAAAAACTGCAGCATCAACCCTATAAAACCTGTAGCATCAGTCATATAAAACCAGCAGCATCAATCTTATAAAACCTGCAGCATCAATCCTATAAAACCTGCAGCATCAGTCCTATAAAACCTGCAGCGTCACTCCGATAAGACCTGCAGCGTCAGTCCTATAAAACCTGTAGCATCAGTCCTATAAAGCCAGCAGCATCAACCCTATAAAACCTGCAGCACCAACCCTATAAAACCCGCAGCATCAGTCCTATAAAACCTGCAGCATCAATCCTATAAAACCTGCAGCGTCAGTCCGATAAAACCTGCAGCATCAACCCTATAAAACCTGCAGTATCAGTCCTATACAACATGCAGCATCAGTCCTATGAAACCTGCAGCATCAACCCTATAAAACCTGCAGCATGAATCCTATAAAACCCGCAATATCAACCCTATAAAACCTGCAGCGTCAGTCCGATAAAACTTGCAGCATCAACCCTATAAAACCTGCAGCATCAACACTATAAAACCTGCAGCATCAACCCTATAAAACCTGCAGTATCAGTCCTATACAACATGCAGCATCAGTCCTATGAAACCTGCAGCATCAACCCTATAAAACCTGCAGCATGAATCCTATGAAACCCGCAATATCAACCCTATAAAACCTGCAGCGTCAGTCCCATAAAACCAGCAGCATCAACTGTATAAAACCTGCAGCATCAAAACTATAAAACCTGCAGCATCAACCCTATAAAACCTGGAGCACCAACCCTATAAAACCTGCAGCATCAACCGTATAAAACCTGCAGCATCAACCCTATAAAACCTGCAGCATCAACCCTATAAAACCTGGAGCATCAACCCTATAAAACCTGCAGCATCAACCGTATAAAACCTGCAGCATCAACCCTATAAAACCTGCAGCATCAAAACTATAAAACCTGCAGCATCAACCCTATAAAACCTGGAGCATCAACCCGATAAAACCTGCAGCATCAACCGTATAAAACCTGCAGCATCAACCCTATAAAACCAGCAGCATCAACCCTATAAAACCTGGAGCATCAACCCTATAAAACCTGCAGCATCAACCCTATAAAACCTGCAGCATCAACACTATAAAACCTGAAGCATCAACCGTATAAAACCTGCAGCATCAACCCTATAAAACCTGCAGCATCAACCCTATAAAACCTGTAGCGTCAGTCCGATAAAACCTGAAGCGTCAGTCCTATAAAACCTGTAGCATCAGCCCTAAAAAACCTGCAGCGTCTGTCCTATAAAACCAGCAGCGTCAGTCCTATAAAACCTGGAGCATCAGCCCTACAAAAGCTGCAGCGTCAGTCCTATAAAACCTGTAGCATCAGTCCTATAAAACCTGCAGCATCAGCCCTATAAAACCTGCAGCATCAGCCCTATAAAACCTGCAGCATCAGTCCTATGAAACCTGCAGCATCAACCCTCTAATGCCTGCAGCATCAACCCAATAAAACCTGCAGCATCAACCCTATAAAACCTGCAGCATCAAAACTATAAAACCTACAGCATCAAAACTATAAAATCAGCAGCATCAACCCTATAAAACCTGCAGCATCAACCCTATAAAACCTGCAGCGTCAGTCCGATAAAACCTGCAGCATCAGTCCTATAAAACCTGCAGCATCAACCCTATAAAATCTGCAGTATCAACCCTATAAAACATGCAGCATCAAAACTATAAAACCTACAGCATCAAAACTATAAAACCAGCAGCATCAACCCTATAAAACCTGCAGCATCAACCCTATAAAACCTGCAGCGTCTGTCCTATAAAACCTGCAGCGTCAGTCCTATAAAACCTGCAGCGTCAGTCCGATAAAACCTGCTGCATCAACCCTATAAAACCTGCTGCATCAACCCTATAAAACTTGCATCATCAACCCTATAAAACCTGCAGCATCAACCCTATAAAACCTGCAGCATCAACCCTATAAAACCTGCAAAATCAACCCTATAAAACCTGCAGCATCAACCCTATAAAACCTGCAGCATCAGTCCTATAAAGCCTGCAGCATCAGTCCGATAAAACCTGCAGCATCAGTCCGATAAAACCTGTAGCATCAGTCCTATAAAGCCTGTAGCATCAACCCTATAAAACCTGCAGCACCAACCCTATAAAACCTGCAGCATTAGCCCTATAAAACCTGTAGCATCAGTCCTATAAAACCTGCATCATCAACCCTATAAAACCTGCAGCATCAACCCTATAAAACCTGCAGCATCAACCCTATAAAACCTGCAGCATCAACCCTATAAAACCTGCAGCATCAACCCTATAAAACCTGCAGCATCAACCCTATAAAACCTGCAGCATCAACCGTATAAAACCTGCAGCATCAACCCTATAAAACCTGCAGCATCAACCCTATAAAATCTGCAGCATCAACCCTATAAAACCTGCAGCATCAACCATATAAAACCTGCAGCATCAACCCTATAAAACCTGCAGCATCAACCCTATAAAACCTGCAGCATCAACCCTATAAAACCTGCAGCATCAACCCTATAAAACCCGCAGCATCAACCCTATAAAACCTGCAGCATCAACCCTATAAAACCTGCAGCATTAACCCTATAAAACCTGCAGCATCAACCCTATAAAACCTGCAGCATCAACCATATAAAACCTGCAGCATCAACCCTATAAAACCTGCAGCATCAACCGTATAAAACCTGCAGCATCAACCCTATAAAACCCGAAGCATCAACCCTATAAAACCTGCAGCATTAACCCTATAAAACCTGCAGCATCAACCCTATAAA
This sequence comes from Scyliorhinus torazame, assembly GCF_047496885.1. Taxonomy (NCBI): domain Eukaryota; kingdom Metazoa; phylum Chordata; class Chondrichthyes; order Carcharhiniformes; family Scyliorhinidae; genus Scyliorhinus; species Scyliorhinus torazame. Next base: position 380,897,851 of record NC_092707.1, on the reverse strand, counting down.
ACCTGCAGCATTAGCCCTATAAAACCTGTAGCATCAGTCCTATAAAACCTGCATCATCAACCCTATAAAACCTGCAGCATCAACCCTATAAAACCTGCAGCATCAACCCTATAAAACCTGCAGCATCAACCCTATAAAACCTGTAGCATCAGTCCTATAAAACCTGCAGCATCAACCCTATAAAACCTGCAGCATCAACCCTATAAAACCTGCAGCATCAACCCTATAAAACCTGCAGCATCAGTCCCATAAAATCTGCAGCGTCAGTCCTATAAAACCTGCAGCGTCAGTCCTATAAAACCTGCAGCATCAAAACTATAGAGCCTGCAGCATCAACCCTATAAAACCTGCAGTGTTAACCCTATAAAACCTGCAGCATCAACCCTATAAAACCTGCAGCGTCAACCCTATAAAACCTGCAGCATCAATCCTATAAAACCTGCAGCATCAACCCCAGAAAACCTGCAGCATAAACCCTATAAAACCTGCAGCATCAACCCGAAAAAACCTGCAGCACCAACCCTATAAAATCCTGCAGCATCAACCCTATAAAATCTGCATCATCAACCCTATAAAACCTGCAGCCTCAGTCCTATAAAACCTGCAGCATCAACCCTATAAAACGTGCAGCATCAACCCTATAAATTCTGCATCATCAACCCTATAAAACCTGCAGCCTCAATCCTATAAAACCTGCAGCATCAACCCTATATAACCTGCAGCATCAACCCTATAAAACCTGCAGCATCAACCCCAGAAAACCTGCAGCATAAACCCGATAAAAACCTCCAGCATCAACCCGAAAAAACCTGCAGCACCAACCCTATAAAACCTGCAGCATCAACCCTATAAAACCTGCAGCATCAACGCTATAAAACCTGCAGCATGAACCCGAAAAAACCTGCAGCACCAGACCAATAAAATCCTGCAGCATCAACCCTATAAAATCTGCAGCATCAACCCTATAAAACCTGCAGCATCAACCCTATAAGTCCTGCAGCATCAACCCCAGAAAACCTGCAGCAAAACCCTATAAAGCCTGCAGCATCAACCCTCTAAAACCCGAAGCATCAACCCTATAAAACCTGCAGCATCAACCCTATAAAACCTGCAGCATCAACCCTATAAACCCGCAGCAACAACCCTATAAAACCCGCAGCATCAAACCTACAAAACCCAAAGCATCAACCCTATAAAGCCTGCAGCATCAACCCTATAAAACCTGCAGCATCAAAACGAAAAGACATGCAGCATCAGTCCGAAAAAGCCTGCAGCATCAGTAGAATAAAACCTGCAGCATCAGTCCTATAAAACCTGCAACATCAACCCTATAAAACCTGCAGCATCAACCGTATAAAACCTGCAGCATCAACCGTATAAAACCTGCAGCACCAACCCTATAAAACCTGCAGCATCAGTCCGATAAAAACTGCAGCATCAATCCTATAAAACCTGCAGCATCAACCCTATAAAACCTGCAGCGCCAGTCCGATAAAAACTGCAGCATCAACCCTATAAAACCTGTAGCATCAGTCCGATAAAAACTGCAGCATCAACCCTATAAAACCTGTAGCATCAGTCATATAAAACCAGCAGCATCAATCTTATAAAACCTGCAGCATCAATCCTATAAAACCTGCAGCATCAGTCCTATAAAACCTGCAGCGTCACTCCGATAAGACCTGCAGCGTCAGTCCTATAAAACCTGTAGCATCAGTCCTATAAAGCCAGCAGCATCAACCCTATAAAACCTGCAGCACCAACCCTATAAAACCCGCAGCATCAGTCCTATAAAACCTGCAGCATCAATCCTATAAAACCTGCAGCGTCAGTCCGATAAAACCTGCAGCATCAACCCTATAAAACCTGCAGTATCAGTCCTATACAACATGCAGCATCAGTCCTATGAAACCTGCAGCATCAACCCTATAAAACCTGCAGCATGAATCCTATAAAACCCGCAATATCAACCCTATAAAACCTGCAGCGTCAGTCCGATAAAACTTGCAGCATCAACCCTATAAAACCTGCAGCATCAACACTATAAAACCTGCAGCATCAACCCTATAAAACCTGCAGTATCAGTCCTATACAACATGCAGCATCAGTCCTATGAAACCTGCAGCATCAACCCTATAAAACCTGCAGCATGAATCCTATGAAACCCGCAATATCAACCCTATAAAACCTGCAGCGTCAGTCCCATAAAACCAGCAGCATCAACCGTATAAAACCTGCAGCATCAAAACTATAAAACCTGCAGCATCAACCCTATAAAACCTGGAGCACCAACCCTATAAAACCTGCAGCATCAACCGTATAAAACCTGCAGCATCAACCCTATAAAACCTGCAGCATCAACCCTATAAAACCTGGAGCATCAACCCTATAAAACCTGCAGCATCAACCGTATAAAACCTGCAGCATCAACCCTATAAAACCTGCAGCATCAAAACTATAAAACCTGCAGCATCAACCCTATAAAACCTGGAGCATCAACAGTATAAAACCTGCAGCATCAACCGTATAAAACCTGCAGCATCAACCCTATAAAACCTGCAGCATCAACCCTATAAAACCTGGAGCATCAACCCTATAAAACCTGCAGCATCAACCCTATAAAACCTGCAGCATCAACACTATAAAACCTGAAGCATCAACCGTATAAAACCTGCAGCATCAACCCTATAAAACCTGCAGCATCAACCCTATAAAACCTGTAGCGTCAGTCCTATAAAACCTGAAGCGTCAGTCCTATAAAACCTGTAGCATCAGCCCTAAAAAACCTGCAGCGTCTGTCCTATAAAACCAGCAGCGTCAGTCCTATAAAACCTGTAGCATCAGCCCTACAAAAGCTGCAGCGTCAGTCCTATAAAACCTGTAGCATCAGTCCTATAAAACCTGCAGCATCAGCCCTATAAAACCTGCAGCATCAGCCCTATAAAACCTGCAGCGTCAGTCCGATAAAACCTGCTGCATCAACCCTATAAAACCTGCTGCATCAACCCTATCAAACTTGCAGCATCAGTCCTATAAAACCTGCAGAATCAACCCTATAAAACCTGCAGCATGAATCCTATAAAACCCGCAATATCAACCCTATAAAACCTGCAGCGTCAGTCCGATAAAACTTGCAGCATCAACCCTATAAAACCTGCAGCATCAACACTATAAAACCTGCAGCATCAACCCTATAAAACCTGCAGTATCAGTCCTATACAACATGCAGCATCAGTCCTATGAAACCTGCAGCATCAACCCTATAAAACCTGCAGCATGAATCCTATGAAACCCGCAATATCAACCCTATAAAACCTGCAGCGTCAGTCCCATAAAACCAGCAGCATCAACCGTATAAAACCTGCAGCATCAAAACTATAAAACCTGCAGCATCAACCCTATAAAACCTGGAGCACCAACCCTATAAAACCTGCAGCATCAACCGTATAAAACCTGCAGCATCAACCCTATAAAACCTGCAGCATCAACCCTATAAAACCTGGAGCATCAACCCTATAAAACCTGCAGCATCAACCGTATAAAACCTGCAGCATCAACCCTATAAAACCTGCAGCATCAAAACTATAAAACCTGCAGCATCAACCCTATAAAACCTGGAGCATCAACAGTATAAAACCTGCAGCATCAACCGTATAAAACCTGCAGCATCAACCCTATAAAACCTGCAGCATCAACCCTATAAAACCTGGAGCATCAACCCTATAAAACCTGCAGCATCAACCCTATAAAACCTGCAGCATCAACACTATAAAACCTGAAGCATCAACCGTATAAAACCTGCAGCATCAACCCTATAAAACCTGCAGCATCAACCCTATAAAACCTGTAGCGTCAGTCCTATAAAACCTGAAGCGTCAGTCCTATAAAACCTGTAGCATCAGCCCTAAAAAACCTGCAGCGTCTGTCCTATAAAACCAGCAGCGTCAGTCCTATAAAACCTGTAGCATCAGCCCTACAAAAGCTGCAGCGTCAGTCCTTTAAAACCTGTAGCATCAGTCCTATAAAACCTGCAGCATCAGCCCTATAAAACCTGCAGCATCAGCCCTATAAAACCTGCAGCGTCAGTCCGATAAAACCTGCTGCATCAACCCTATAAAACCTGCTGCATCAACCCTATCAAACTTGCAGCATCAGTCCTATAAAACCTGCAGAATCAACCCTATAAAACCTGCAAAATCAACCCTATAAAACCTGCAGCATCAACCCTATAAAACCTGCAGCATCAGTCCTATAAAGCCTGCAGCATCAGTCCGATAAAACCTGCAGCATCAGTCCGATAAAACCTGCAGCGTCAGTCCGATAAAACCTGTAGCATCAGTCCTATAAAGCCTGTAGCATCAACCCTATAAAACCTGCAGCACCAACCCTATAAAACCTGCAGCATCAGTCCTATAAAACCTGCAGCATCAATCCTATAAAACCTGCAGCGTCAGTCCGATAAAACCTGCAGCATCAACCCTATAAAACCTGCAGCATCAACCCTATAAAACCTGCAGCATCAACCCGATAAAACCTGCAGCATCAACCCTATAAAACCTGCAGCATCAACTGTATAAAACCTGCAGCATCAAAACTATAAAACCTGCAGCATCAACCCTATAAAACCTGGAGCATCAACGCTGTAAAACGTGGAGCATCAACCCTATAAAACCTGCAGCATCAACCACATAAAACGTGCAGCAACAACCCTATAAAACATGCAGCATCAACCCTATAAAACCTGCAGCATCAACCCTATAAAACCTGCAGCATCAACCCTATAAAACCTGCAGCATCAACCCTATAAAACCTGGAGCATCAACCCTATAAAACCTGCAGCATCAACCGTATAAAACCTGCAGTATCAAAACTATAAAACCTGCAGCATCAACCCTATAAAACATGCAGCATCAACCCTATAAAACCTGCAGCATCAAAACTATAAAACCTGCAGCATCAACCCTATAAAACCTGGAGCATCAACGCTATAAAACTTGGAGCATCAACCCTATAAAACCTGCAGCATCAACCCTATAAAACCTGCAGCATCAACCCTATAAAGCCTGCAGCATCAACCCTATAAAACCTGCAGCATCAACCCTATAAAACCTGCAGCATCAACCCTATAAAACCTGCAGCATCAACCCTATAAAACCTGCAGCATCAACCCTATAAAACCTGCAGCATGAATCCTATAAAACCCGCAACATCAACCCTATAAAACCTGCTGCGTCAGTCCGATAAAACCTGTAGCATCAACCCTATAAAACCTGGAGCATCAACCCTATAAAACCTGCAGCATCAACCGTATAAAACCTGCAGCATCAAAACTATAAAACCTGCAGCGTCAACCCTATAAAACCTGCAGCATTAACCCTATAAAACCTGCAGCATCAACCCTATAAAACCTGCAGCATCAGTCATATAAAACCTGCAGCAGCAACCCTATAAAACCTGCAGCATCAACCCTGTAAAACCTGCTGCATCAACCCTATAAAACCTGCAGCATCAACCCTATAAAACCTGCAGCATCAACCCTATAAAACCTGCAGCATCAGTCCTATAAAACCTGCAGCAACAACCCTATAAAACCAGCAGAATCAAAACTAAAATACCTGCATAATCAGCCCAATAAAACCTGCAGCATCAACCCTATAAAACCTGCAGCGTCAGTCCGATAAAACCTGCAGCATCAACCCTATAAAGCCTGCAGCATTTACCCTATAAAACCTGCAGTATTAACCAAATAAAACCTGCAGCATCAACCCTATAAAACCTGCAGCATCAACCCTATAAAACCTGCAGCAGCAAAACTATAAAACCTGCAGCATCAACCCTATAAAACCTGCAGCATCAACCCGATAAAACCTGCAGCATCAACCCTATAAAACCTGCAGCATCAACCCTATAAAACCTGCAGCATCAACCCTATAAAACCTGCAGCATCAGTCCTATAAAACCTGCAGCATCAACCCTATAAAACCTGCAGCCTCATCCCGATAAAACCTGCAGCGTCAGTCCTATAAAACCTGTAGCATCAGCCCTATAAAACCTGCAGCGTCAGTCCTATAAAACCTGTAGCATCAGCACGATAAACCTGCAGCGTCAGTCCTATAAAACCTGCAGCGTCAGTCCCATAAAACCTGTAGCATCAGCCCTATAAAACCTGCAGCGTCAGTCCTATAAAACCTGCAGCATCAGCCCTACAAAACCTGTAGCGTCAGTCCTATAAAACCTGCAGGATCAGCCCTATAAAACCTGTAGCGTCAGTCCTATAAAACCTGCAGCGTCAGTCCTATAAAATCTGCAGCGTCAGTCCTATCAAACCTGTAGCATCAGCCCTATAAAACCTGCAGCGTCAGTCATATAAAACCTATAGCATCAGCCCTATAAAACCTGCAGCATCAGCCCTATAAAACCTGTAGCGTCAGTCCTATAAAACCTGTAGCGTCAGTCCTAAAAAACCTGCAGCGTCAGTCCTATAAAACCTGTATCATCAGCCCTATAAAACCTGCAGCATCAGTCCTATAAAACCTGTAGTGCCAGTCCAATAAAACCTGCAGCATCAACCCTATAAAGCCTGCAGCATTTAACCTATAAAACCTGCAGTATTAACGCTATAAAACCTGCAGCGTCAACCCTATAAAACCTGCAGCGTCAACCCTATAAAACCTGCAGCGTCAACCCTATAAAACCTGCAGCATCAACCCGATAAAACCTGCAGCATCAGTCCTATAAAACCTGCAGCATCAACCCTATAAAACCTGCAGCGTCAGTCCGATAAAACCTGCATCATCAACCCTTTCAAACCTGCAGCATCAGTCCTATAAAACCTGCAGCGTCAGTCCTATAAAACCTGTAGCATCAGCACTATAAAACGTGCAGCATCAACCCTATAAAACCTGCAGCATCAGCCCAATAAAACCTGCAGCATCAGTCCTATAAAACCTGTAGCATCAGCACTATAAAACCTGCAGCGTCAGTCCTATAAAACCTGTAGCATCAGCCCTATAAAACCTGCAGCATCAGTCCTATAAAACCTGTAGTGCCAGTCCAATAAAACCTGCAGCATCAACCCTATAAAGCCTGCAGCATTTAACCTATAAAACCTGCAGTATTAACGCTATAAAACCTGCAGCGTCAACCCTATAAAACCTGCAGCGTCAACCCTATAAAACCTGCAGCATCAACCCGATAAAACCTGCAGCATCAGTCCTATAAAACCTGCAGCATCAACCCTCTAGAACCTGCAGCATCAAAACTATAAAACCAGCAGCATCAACCCTATAAAACCTGCAGCGTCAGTCCGATAAAACCAGCAGAATCAAAACTATAAAACCTGCATAATCAGCCAAATAAAACCTGCAGCATCAACCCTATAAAACCTGCAGCGTCAGTCCGATAAAACCTGCATCATCAACCCTTTCAAACCTGCAGCATCAGTCCTATAAAACCTGCAGCGTCAGTCCTATAAAACCTGTAGCATCAGCACTATAAAACGTGCAGCATCAACCCTATAAAACCTGCAGCATCAGCCCAATAAAACCTGCAGCATCAGTCCTATAAAACCTGTAGCATCAGCACTATAAAACGTGCAGCATCAACCCTATAAAACCTGCAGCATCAGCCCAATAAAACCTGCAGCATCAGTCCTATAAAACCTGTAGCATCAGCACTATAAAACGTGCAGCATCAACCCTATAAAACCTGCAGCGTCAACCCGATAAAACCTGCAGCGTCAGTTCTATAAAACCTGTAGCATCAGCACTATAAAACCTGCAGCGTCAGTCCTATAAAACCTGCAGCGTCAGTCCTATAAAACCTGTAGCATCAGCCCTATAAAACCTGCAGCGTCAGTCCTATAAAACCTGCAGCATCAGCCCTATAAAACCTGTAGCGTCAGTCCTATAAAACCTGTAGCATCAGCCCTATAAAACCTGCAGCATTAGCCCTATAAAACCTGGAGCGTCAGTCCGATAAAACCTGCATCATCAACCCTATAAAACCTGCAGCATCAACCCTATAAAACCTGCAGCATCAACCCTATAAAACCTGTAGCATCAGTCCTATAAAACCTGCATCATCAACCCGATAAAACCTGCAGCATCAGCCCTATAAAACCTGCAGCGTCAGTCCTATAAAACCTGTAGCATCAGCACTATAAAACCTGCAGCGTCAGTCCTATAAAACCTGCAGCGTCAGTCCCATAAAACCTGTAGCATCAGCCCTATAAAACCTGCAGCGTCAGTCCTATAAAACCTGCAGCATCAGCCCTACAAAACCTGTAGCGTCAGTCCTATAAAACCTGCAGCATCAGCCCTATAAAACCTGTAGCGTCAGTCCTATAAAACCTGCAGCGTCAGTCCTATAAAATCTGCAGCGTCAGTCCTATCAAACCTGTAGCATCAGCCCTATAAAACCTGCAGCGTCAGCCCTATAAAACCTGTAGCGTCAGTCCTATAAAACCTGTAGCGTCAGTCCTAAAAAACCTGCAGCGTCAGTCCTATAAAACCTGTATCATCAGCCCTATAAAACCTGCAGCATCAGCCCTATAAAACCTGCAGCATCAACCCTATAAAACCTGCAGCGTCAGCCCTATAAAACCTGTAGGGTCAGTCCTATGAAACCTGTAGCGTCAGTCCTATAAAACCTGTAGTGCCAGTCCAATAAAACCTGCAGCATCAACCCTATAAAGCCTGCAGCATTTAACCTATAAAACCTGCAGTATTAACGCTATAAAACCTGCAGCGTCAACCCTATAAAACCTGCAGCGTCAACCCTATAAAACCTGCAGCGTCAACCCTATAAAACCTGCAGCATCAAAACTATAAAACCAGCAGCATCAGTCCTATAAGACCTGCAGCATCAAAACTATAAAACCTGCAGAATCAAAACTATAAAACCAGCAGCATCAAAACTATGAAACCTGCAGCATCAACCCTATAAAACCTGCAGCATCAAAACTATGAAACCTGCAGCATCAACCCAATAAAACCTGCAGCGTCAGTCCGATAAAACCTGCAGCTTCAGTACGATAAAACCTGCAGCATCAACCCTATGAAACCTGCAGCATCAACCCTCTAAAACCTGTAGCATCAACCGTATAAAACCTGCAGCATCAACCCTATAAAATCTGCAGTGTCAGTCCTATAAAACCTGCAGCATCAACCCTATAAAACCTGCAGCATCAACCCTCCAAATCCTGCAGCATCAACCCTATAAAACCTGCAGCATCAAAACTATAAAACCTGCAGCATCAACCCTATAAAACCTGCAGCATCAACCCTATAAAACCTGCGGCATCAACCCTATAAAACGTGCAGCATCAACCCTATAAAACCTGCAGCATCAGCCATATAAAACCTGCAGCATCAACCCTATAAAACCTGCAGCATCAAAACTATAAAACCTGCAGCATCAAAACAATATAATCAGCGGCATCAACCCTATAAAACCCTGCAGCATCAACCCTATAAAACCTGCAGCATCAACCCTATAAAACCTGCAGCATCAACCGTATAAAACCTGCAGCATCAACCCTATAAGACCTGCAGCATCAAAACTATAAAACCCGCAACATCAACCCGAGAAAAACCTGCAGCATCAGTCCTATAAAACCTGCAGCATCAACCCTATAAAACCTGCAGCATCAACCCTATAAAACCTGCAGCATCAACCCTATAAAACCTGCAGCATCAGTCCAATAAAACCTGCAGCATCAACCCTATAAAACCTGCAGCATCAGTCCTATAAAACCTGCAGCTTCAACCGTATAAAACCTGCAGCATCAACCCTATAAAACCTGCAGCATCAACGTTAGGAAACCTGCAGCATCAACCATATAAAACCTGCAGCATCAACCCAATAAAACCTGTAGCATCAACCCTATAAAACCTGCAGCTTCAACCGTATAAAACCTGCAGCATCAACCCTATAAAACCTGCAGCATCAACCCTATAAAACCTGCAGCTTCAACCCTATAAAACCTGCAGCATCAACCCTATAAAACCTGCAGCGTCAACCCGATAAAACCTGCAGCGTCAGTTCTATAAAACCTGTAGCATCAGCCCTATAAAACCTGCAGCGTCAGTCCTATAAAACCTGCAGCGTCAGTCCTATAAAACCTGTAGCATCAGCCCTATAAAACCTGTAGCATCAGCCCTATAAAACCTGCAGCGTCAGTCCTATAAAACCTGCAGCATCAGCCCTATAAAACCTGTAGCGTCAGTCCTATAAAACCTGCAGCGTCAGTCCTATAAAACCTACATCGTCAGTTCTATCACACCTGTAGCATCAGCCCTATAAAACCTGCAGCATTAGCCCTATAAAACCTGGAGCGTCAGTCCTATAAAACCTGTAGCGTCAGTCCAATAAAACCTGCATCATCAACCCTATAAAACCTGCAGCATCAACCCGAAAAACCTGCAGCATCAAAACAATAAAACCTGCAGCATCAGCCCTATAAAACCTGTAGCGTCAGTCCTATAAAACCTGCAGCGTCAGTCCTATAAAACCTACATCGTCAGTTCTATCACACCTGTAGCATCAGCCCTATAAAACCTGCAGCATTAGCCCTATAAAACCTGGAGCGTCAGTCCTATAAAACCTGTAGCATCAGTCCTATAAAACCTGCATCATCAACCCGATAAAACCTGCAGCATCAACCCTAGAAAACCTGCAGTGTCAGTCCTATAAAACCTGCAGCATCAACCCTATAAAACATGCAGCATCAACCATATAAAACCTGCAGCCTCAACCGTATAAAACCCGCAGCATCAACCCTATAAAACCTGCAGCATCAACGCTAGAAAACCTGCAGCATCAACCCTATAAAACCTGCAGCATCAACGCTAGAAAACCTGCAGCATCAACCCTATAAAACCTGCAGCGTCAACCCTATAAAACCTGCAGCATCAACCCTATAAAACCTGCAGCATCAACCCTATAAAACCAGCAGCAATAACCCTACAAAACCTGCAGCATCAGTCCTATAAAACCTGCAGCGTCAGTCCTATAAACCCTACAGCATCAACCCTATAAAACCTGCAGCATCAAAACTATAAAACCAGCAGCATTAACCCAATAAGACCTACAGCATCAACCCTATAAAACCTGCAGCGTCAGTCCGATAAAACCTGCAGCATCAACCCTATAAAACCTGCAGCATCAATCCTATAAAACCTGCAGCATCAACCCTATAAAACCTGCAGCATCAACTCTATAAAACCTGCAGCATCAACACTATAACACCTGCAGCATCAACCCTATAAAACCTGCAGCATCAACCCTATAAAACCTGCAGCATCAACCCTATAACACCTGCAGCATCAACCCTATAAAACCTGCAGCATCAACCCTATAACACCTGCAGCATCAACCCTATAAAACCTGCAGCATCAACCCTATAAAACCTGCAGCATCAACCCTATAAAACCTGCAGCGTCAGTCCGATAAAACCTGCAGCATCAGTCCTATAAAACCTGCAGCATCAAAACTATAAATCCTGCAACATCAACCCTATAAAACCTGCAGCATCAACCGTATAAAACCTGGAGCATGAACCCTATTAAACCAGCAGCATCAGTCCTATAAAACCTGCAGCATCAACCCTATAAAACCTGCAGCATCAACCCTATAAAACCTGCAGCATCAACCCTATAAAACCCGCAGCATCAACCCTATAAAACCTGCAGCATCAACCCTATAAACCTGCAGCATCAACCCTATAAACCTGCAGCATCAACCCTATAAACCTGCAGCATCAACCCTATAAACCTGCAGCATCAACCCTATAAACCTGCAGCATCAACCCTATAAGACCTGCAGCATCAAAACTATAAAACCTGCAGAATCAAAACTATAAAACCAGCAGCATCAAAACTATGAAACCTGCAGCATCAACCCGGTAAAACCTGCAGCACCAACCCTATAAAACCTGCAGCATCAAAACTATGAAACCTGCAGCATCAACCCAATAAAACCTGCAGCGTCAGTCCGATAAAACGTGCAGCGTCAGTACGATAAAACCTGCAGCATCAACCCTATGAAACCTGCAGCATCAACCCTCTAAAACCTGTAGCATCAACCGTATAAAACCTGCAGCATCAACCCTATAAAACCTGCAGCATCAACCCTATAAAACCTGCAGCATCAACCCTATAAATCCTGCAGCATCAACCCTATAAAACCTGCAGCATCAAAACTATAAAACCTGCAGCATCAACCCTATAAAACCTGCAGCATCAACCCTATAAAACCTGCAGCACCAACCCTATAAAACCCGCAGCATCAACCCTATAAAACCTGCAGCATCAAAACTATAAAACCTGCAGCATCAAAACAATATAATCAGCGGCATCAACCCTATAAAACGCTGCAGCATCAACCCTATAAAACCTGCAGCATCAACCCTATAAAACCGCAGCATCAACCGTATAAAACCTGCAGCATCAACCCTATAAGACCTGCAGCATCAAAACTATAAAACCCGCAACATCAACCCTATAAAACCTGCAGCATCAGTCCTATAAAACCTGCAGCATCAGTCCTATAAAACCTGCAGCATCAACCCTATAAAACCTGCAGCATCAGTCCTATAAAACCTGCAGCATCAGTCCTATAAAACCTGCAGCATCAACCCTATAAGACCTGCAGCATCAACCCTATAAAACCTGTAGCATCAACCCTATAGATCCTGCAGCATCAACCCTATAAAACCCGCAGCATCAACCCTATAAAACCTGCAGCATCAACGCTAGAAAACCTGCAGCATCAGTCCTATAAAACCTGCAGCATTAACCCTATAAAACCAGCAGCAGCAACCATACAAAACCTGCAGCATCATCCTATAAAACCTGCAGCGTCAACCCTATAAAAACTGCAGCATCAACCCTATAAAAGCTGCAAGGTCAGTCCGATAAAACCTGCAGCATCAACCGTATAAAACCTGGAGCATCAACCATATAAAACCTGTAGCATCAACCCAATAAAACCTGTAGCATCAACCCTATAAAACCTGCAGCATCAACCCTATAAAACCTGGAGCATCAACCATATAAAACCTGTAGCATCAACCCAATAAAACCTGGAGCATCAACCCTATAAAACCTGCAGCATCAACCCTATAAAACCTGCAGCATCAACCCTATAAAACCTACAGCATCAACCATATAAAACCTGCAGCATCAACCCAATAAAACCTGTAGCATCAACCATATAAAACCTGCAGCATCAACCCAATAAAACCTGTAGCATCAACCCTATAAAACCTGCAGCATCAACCCTATAAAACCTGTAGCATCAACCCTATAAAACCTACAGCATCAACCATATAAAACCTGCAGCATCAACCCAATAAAACCTGTAGCATCAACCATATAAAACCTGCAGCATCAACCCAATAAAACCTGTAGCATCAACCCTATAAAACCTGCAGCATCAACCATATAAAACCTGTAGCATCAACCCAATAAAACCTGTAGCATCAACCATATAAAACCTGCAGCATCAACCCAATAAAACCTGTAGCATCAACCCTATAAAACCTGCAGCATCAACCCTATAAAACCTGTAGCATCAACCCTATAAAACCTACAGCATCAACCATATAAAACCTGCAGCATCAACCCAATAAAACCTGTAGCATCAACCATATAAAACCTGCAGCATCAACCCTATAAAACCTACAGCATCAACCATATAAAACCTGCAGCATCAACCGTAAAAAACCTGCAGCATCAACCCTATAAAACCTACAGCATCAACCCTATAAAACCTGCAGCATCAACCCAATAAAACCTGTAGCATCAACCCAAAAAACTTGCAGCATCAACCCTATAAAACCTGCAGCATCAACCCTATAAAACCTGCAGCATCAACCCAATAAAACCTGCAGCATCAACCCTATAAAACCTGCAGCATCAACCCAATAAAACCTGTAGCATCAACCATATAAAACCTGCAGCATCAACCCAATAAAACCTGCAGCATCAACCCTATAAAACCAGCAGCATCAACCCAATAAAACCTGTAGCATCAACCATATAAAACCTGCAGCATCAACCCTATAAAACCTGCAGCATCAACGTTAGGAAACCTACAGCATCAACCCTATAAAACCTGCAGCATCAACCCAATAAAACCTGTAGCATCAACCATATAAAACCTGCAGCATCAACCCTATAAAACCTGCAGCATCAACCCAATAAAACCTGTAGCATCAACCCTATAAAACCTGCAGCATCAACCCAATAAAACCTGTAGCATCAACCCTATAAAACCTACAGCATCAACCATATAAAACCTGCAGCATCAACCCAATAAAACCTGTAGCATCAACCGTATAAAACCTGCAGCATCAACCCAATAAAACCTGCAGCATCAACCCAATAAAACCTGTAGCATCAACCCTATAAAACCTGCAGCATCAACCCAATAAAACCTGTAGCATCAACCCTATAAAACCTGCAGCATCAACCCTATAAAACCTGCAGCATCAACCCAATAAAACCTGTAGCATCAACCCTATAAAACCTGCAGCATCAACCCTATAAAACCTGCAGCTTCAACCCTATAAAACCTGCAGCATCAACCCTATAAAACCTGCAGCTTCAACCCTATAAAACCTGCAGCGTCAGTCCTATAAAATCTGCAGCGTCAACGTTAGGAAACCTGTAGCATCAACCCTATAAAACCTGCAGCATCAACCCTATAAAACCTGCAGCATCAACCCAATAAAACCTGTAGCATCAACCCTATAAAACCTGCAGCATCAACCCTATAAAACCTGCAGCTTCAACCCTATAAAACCTGCAGCATCAACCCTATAAAACCTGCAGCTTCAACCCTATAAAACCTGCAGCGTCAGTCCTATAAAATCTGCAGCGTCAGTCCTATCAAACCTGTAGCATCAGCCCTATAAAACCTGCAGCGTCAGTCATATAAAACCTGTAGCATCAGCCCTATAAAACCTGCAGCATCAGCCCTATAAAACCTGTAGCGTCAGTCCTATAAAACCTGTAGCGTCAGTCCTAAAAAACCTGCAGCGTCAGTCATATAAAACCTGTAGCATCAGCCCTATAAAACCTGCAGCATCAACCCTATAAAACCTGCAGCGTCAACCCTATAAAACCTGCAGCGTCAACCCTATAAAACCTGCAGCGTCAACCCTATAAAACCTGCAGCATCAACCCGATAAAACCTGCAGCATCAGTCCTATAAAACCTGCAGCATCAACCCTCTAGAACCTGCAGCATCAAAACTATAAAACCTGCATCATCAACCCTATAAAACCTGCAGCATCAACCCGATAAAACCTGCAGCATCAACCCTATAAAACCTGCAGCATCAGCCCAATAAAACCTGCAGCATCAGTCCTATAAAACCTGTAGCATCAGCACTATAAAACCTGCAGCGTCAGTCCTATAAAACCTGCAGCATCAGCCCAATAAAACCTGCAGCATCAACCCTATAAAACCTGCAGCATCAGCCCAATAAAACCTGCAGCATCAGTCCTATAAAACCTGTAGCATCAGCACTATAAAACCTGCAGCATCAGTCCTATAAAACCTGCAGCGTCAGTCCTATAAACCCTGCAGCATCAACCCTATAAAACCTGCAGCGTCAACCCGATAAAACCTGCAGCGTCAGTTCTATACAACCTGTAGCATCAGCACTATAAAACCTGCAGCGTCAGTCCTATAAAACCTGCAGCATCAGCCCTATAAAACCTGTAGCGTCAGTCCTATAAAACCTGCAGCGTCAGTCCTATAAAACCTACATCGTCAGTTCTATCAAACCTGCAGCATCAACCCTATAAAACCTGCAGCATCAACCCTATAAAACCTGCAGCATCAACCCTAGAAAACCTGCATCATCAACCCGATAAAACCTGCAGCATCAACCCTAGAAAACCCGCAGCATCAACCCTATGAAACCTGCAGCATCAACTCTATAAAACCTGCAGCATCAACCGTATAAAACCTGCAGCATCAACGCTAGAAAACCTGCAGCATCAGTCCTATAAAACCTGCAGCATCAACCCGATAAAACCAGCAGCAGCAACCATACAAAACCTGCAGCATCATCCTATAAAACCTGTAGCATCAACCGTATAAAACCTGCAGCATCAACCCAATAAAACCTGCAGCATCAACCCAATAAAACCTGTAGCATCAACCCTATAAAACCTGCAGCATCAACCCAATAAAACCTGTAGCATCAACCCTATAAAACCTGCAGCATCAACCCTATAAAACCTGCAGCATCAACCCAATAAAACCTGTAGCATCAACCCTATAAAACCTGCAGCATCAACCCTATAAAACCTGCAGCTTCAACCCTATAAAACCTGCAGCATCAACCCTATAAAACCTGCAGCTTCAACCCTATAAAACCTGCAGCGTCAGTCCTATAAAATCTGCAGCGTCAACGTTAGGAAACCTGTAGCATCAACCCTATAAAACCTGCAGCATCAACCCTATAAAACCTGCAGCATCAACCCAATAAAACCTGTAGCATCAACCCTATAAAACCTGCAGCATCAACCCTATAAAACCTGCAGCTTCAACCCTATAAAACCTGCAGCATCAACCCTATAAAACCTGCAGCTTCAACCCTATAAAACCTGCAGCGTCAGTCCTATAAAATCTGCAGCGTCAGTCCTATCAAACCTGTAGCATCAGCCCTATAAAACCTGCAGCGTCAGTCATATAAAACCTGTAGCATCAGCCCTATAAAACCTGCAGCATCAGCCCTATAAAACCTGTAGCGTCAGTCCTATAAAACCTGTAGCGTCAGTCCTAAAAAACCTGCAGCGTCAGTCATATAAAACCTGTAGCATCAGCCCTATAAAACCTGCAGCATCAACCCTATAAAACCTGCAGCGTCAACCCTATAAAACCTGCAGCGTCAACCCTATAAAACCTGCAGCGTCAACCCTATAAAACCTGCAGCATCAACCCGATAAAACCTGCAGCATCAGTCCTATAAAACCTGCAGCATCAACCCTCTAGAACCTGCAGCATCAAAACTATAAAACCTGCATCATCAACCCTATAAAACCTGCAGCATCAACCCGATAAAACCTGCAGCATCAACCCTATAAAACCTGCAGCATCAGCCCAATAAAACCTGCAGCATCAGTCCTATAAAACCTGTAGCATCAGCACTATAAAACCTGCAGCGTCAGTCCTATAAAACCTGCAGCATCAGCCCAATAAAACCTGCAGCATCAACCCTATAAAACCTGCAGCATCAGCCCAATAAAACCTGCAGCATCAGTCCTATAAAACCTGTAGCATCAGCACTATAAAACCTGCAGCATCAGTCCTATAAAACCTGCAGCGTCAGTCCTATAAACCCTGCAGCATCAACCCTATAAAACCTGCAGCGTCAACCCGATAAAACCTGCAGCGTCAGTTCTATACAACCTGTAGCATCAGCACTATAAAACCTGCAGCGTCAGTCCTATAAAACCTGCAGCATCAGCCCTATAAAACCTGTAGCGTCAGTCCTATAAAACCTGCAGCGTCAGTCCTATAAAACCTACATCGTCAGTTCTATCAAACCTGCAGCATCAACCCTATAAAACCTGCAGCATCAACCCTATAAAACCTGCAGCATCAACCCTAGAAAACCTGCATCATCAACCCGATAAAACCTGCAGCATCAACCCTAGAAAACCCGCAGCATCAACCCTATGAAACCTGCAGCATCAACTCTATAAAACCTGCAGCATCAACCGTATAAAACCTGCAGCATCAACGCTAGAAAACCTGCAGCATCAGTCCTATAAAACCTGCAGCATCAACCCGATAAAACCAGCAGCAGCAACCATACAAAACCTGCAGCATCATCCTATAAAACCTGCAGGGTCAACCCTATAAAACCTGCAGCATCAACCCTATGAATCCTGCAGCATCAACTCTATAAAACCTGCAGCATCAACCGTATAAAACCTGTAGCATTAACCCTATAAAACCTGCAGCATCAAAGGTATAAAATCTGCAGCATCAAAATTATAAAACCAGCAGCATCAACCCTATAAAACCCGCAGCATCAACCCTATAAAACCTGCAGCGTCAACCCTATAAAACCTGCAGCGTCAACCCTATAAAACCTGCAGCATCAAAACTATAAAACCTGCAGCATCAACCCTATAAAACCTGCAGCGTCAGTCATATAAAACCCGCAGCATCAATCCTATAAAACCTGCAGCATCAACCCTATAAAACCTGCAGCATCAACCCTATAAAACCTGCAGCATCAACCCTATAACACCTGCAGCATCAACACTATAAAACCTGCAGCATCAACTCTATAACACCTGCAGCATCAACCCTATAAAACCTGCAGCATCAACCCTATAAAACCTGCAGCATCAACCCTATAAAACCTGCAGCATCAACCCTATAAAACCCGCAGCATCAACCCTATAAAACCTGCAGCATCAACGCTAGAAAACCTGCAGCATCAGTCCTATAAAACCAGCAGCAGCTACCATACAAAACCTGCAGCATCAAAACAATAAAACCTGCAGCATCAACCCTATAAAACCAGCAGCAGCAACCATACAAAACCTGCAGCATCAAAACAATAAAACCTGCAGCATCAACCCTATAAAATCTGCAGCATCAACCCGATAAAACCTGCAGCAGCATAACTATAAAACCAGCAGCATCAACCCTATAAAACCTGCAGCATCAACCCTATAAAACCTGCAGCATCAACCCTATAAAACCTGCAGCAGCATAACTATAAAACCAGCAGCATCAACCCTATAAAACCTGCAGCATCAACCCTATAAAACCTGCAGCATCAACCCTATAAAACCTGCAGCAGCATAACTATAAAACCAGCAGCATCAACCCTATAAAACCTGCAGCATCAACCCTATAAAACCTGCAGCAACAACCCTATAAAACCAGCAGCATCAACCCTATAAAACCAGCAGCATCAACCCTATAAAACCTGCAGCATCAACCCTATAAAACCTGAAGCATCAACCCGATAAAACCTGCAGCGTCAGTCCGATAAAAGCTGCAGTATCAGCCCTATAAAACCTGCAGCATCAGTCATATAAAACCTGCAGCATCAACCCTATAAAACCGGCAGTATCAACCCTATAAAACCTGCAGCGTCAGTCCGATAAAATCTGCAGCATCAGTCCGATAAAAGCTGCAGCATCAGCCCTATAAAACCTGCAGCATCGACCCTATAAAACCTGCAGTATCAACCCTATAAAACCTGCAGTATCGACCCTATAAAACCTGCAGCGTCAGTCCGATAAAAGCTGCAGCATCAGCCCTATAAAACCTGCAGCATCAACCCTATAAAACCTGCAGCAACAACCCTATAAAACCAGCAGCATCAACCCTATAAAACCAGCAGCATCAACCCTATAAAACCTGCAGCATCAACCCTATAAAACCTGAAGCATCAACCCTATAAAACCTGCAGCGTCAGTCCGATAAAAGCTGCAGTATCAGCCCTATAAAACCTGCAGCATCAGTCATATAAAACCTGCAGCATCAACCCTATAAAACCGGCAGTATCAACCCTATAAAACCTGCAGCGTCAGTCCGATAAAATCTGCAGCATCAGTCCGATAAAAGCTGCAGCATCAGCCCTATAAAACCTGCAGCATCGACCCTATAAAAGCTGCAGTATCAACCCTATAAAACCTGCAGTATCGACCCTATAAAACCTGCAGCGTCAGTCCGATAAAAGCTGCAGCATCAGCCCTATAAAACCTGCAGCATCAACCCTTTAAAACCTGCAGTATCAACCCTATAAAACCTGCAGCATCAACCCAATAAAACCTGCAGCGTCAGTCCGATAAAACCTGCAGCAACAACCCTATAAAATTGCAGTATCAACATTTTAAAACCTGCAGCATCAATCCTATAAAACCTGCAGCATCAAAACTATAAAACCTACAGTGTCAGTCCGATAAATCCTGCAGTATCAACCCGATAAAACCTGCAGCGTCAAAACTATAAACCCTGCAGCATCAAAACTATAAAACCTGCAGCATCAAAACTATAAAACCAGCAGCATCAACCCTACAAAACCTGCAGCATCAAAACTATAAAACCAGCAGCATCAACCCTATAAAACCTGCAGCACCAAAACTATAAAACCTGCAGCATCAACCCTATAAAACCTGCAGCATTAACCCTATAAAACCTGCAGCATCAACCCTATAAAACAGGGAGCATCAAAATTATAAAACCAGCAGCATCAACCCTATAAAACCTGCAGCATCAACCCTATAAAACAGGGAGCATCAAAATGACAAAAACCTGCAGCATCAACCCTATAAAACCTGCAGCATCAACCCTATAAAACCCGCAGCATCAGTCCTATAAAACCTGTAGCCTCAACCCTATAAAACCTGCAGCACCAAAACTATAAAACCTGCAGCATCAAAACTATAAAACCTGTAGCCTCAACCCTATAAAACCAGCAGCATCAAAATTATAAAACCAGCAGCATCAACCTTATAAAACCAGCAGCAACAACCCTATCAAACCTGCAGCATCAAAACTATAAAACCTGCAGCATCAACCCTATAAAACCTGCAGCATTAACCGTATAAAACCTGCAGCATCAACCCAATAAAACCTGCAGGATCAACCCTATAAAACCTGCAGCATCAACCCTATAAAACCTGCAGGATCAACCCTATAAAACCTGCAGCATCAACCCTATAAAACCTGCAGGATCAACCCTATAAAACCTGCAGCATCAACCCTATAAAACCTGCAGGATCAACCCTATAAAACCTGCAGGATCAACCCTATAAAACCTGCAGCATCAACCCAATAAAACCTGCAGCGTCAACCCAATAAAACTTGCAGCATCAACCCTATAAAACCTGCAGCATCAACCCTATAAAACTTGCAGCATCAACCCTATAAAACCTGCAGCAACAACCGTATAAAACCCACAGCACCATCACTATAAAACCCGCAGGAGCAACCTTATAAAACCTGCAGCACCAACCCAAAAAATCCGCAGCATCAACCCTATAAAACCTGCAGCATCAGCCCTATAAAGCCTGCAGCATCAGCCCTATAAAACCTGCAGCATCAGCCCTATAAAACCTGCAGCATCAACCCTATAAAACCTGCACCATCAATCCTATAAAACCTGCAATATCAAGCCTATAAAACCTGCATCATCAACCCTATAAAACCTGCAGCATCAAAGCTAGAAAACCTGCAGCATCAACCCTATAAAGCCTGCAGCACCAACCTTATAAAACCCGCAGCATCAACCCTATAAAACCTGCAGCATCAACCGTATAAGACATGAAGCATCAACACTATAAAACCTGCAGCATCAACCCTATAAAACCTGCAGCATCAACCCTATAAAATCTGCAGCATCAACCCTATAAAACATGCAGCATCAACCCTATAAAACCTGAAGCATCAACCCTATAAAACCTGCAACACCAACTCGAGAAAACCTGCAGCGTCAGTCCTATAAAACCTGCAGCATCAACCCTATAAAACCTGCAGCATCAGTCCGATAAAACCTGCAGCGTCAGTCCGATAAAACCTGCAGCGTCAACCCTACAAAACCTGCAGCATCAAAACTATAAAACCTGCAGCGTCAACCCTATAAAACCTGCAGCATCAAAACTATAAAACCTGCAGCGTCAACCCTATAAAACCTGCAGCATCAACCCTGTAAAACCTGCAGCATCAAAACTATAAAACCTGCAGCGTCAACCCTATAAAACCTGCAGCATCAACCCTATAAAACCTGCAGCATCAACCCTATAAAACCTGCAGCATCAAAACTATAAAACCTGCAGCGTCAACCCTATAAAACCTGCAGCATCAACCCTGTAAAACCTGCAGCATCAAAACTATAAAACCTGCAGCGTCAACCCTATAAAACCTGCATCATCAACCCGATAAAACCTGCAGCATCAAAACTATAAAACCTGCAGCATCAACCCTATAAAACCTGCAGCACCAACCCTATAAAATCTTGCAGCATCAACCGTATAAAACCTGCAGCATCAACCCTATAAAACCTGCATCATCAACCCTATAAAACATGCAGCATCAACCCTATAAAACCTGCAGCATCAACCCTATAAAACCTGCAGCATCAAAACTATAAAACCTGCAGCATCAACCCCATAAAACCTGCAGCATCAGCCCTATAAAAGCTGCAGCATCAGCCCTATAAAACCTGCAGCATCAACCCTATAAAACCTGCAGCATCAACCCTATAAAACCTGCAGCATCAACCCTATAAAACCTGCAGCATCAACCCGATAAAAGCTGCAGCATCAGCCCTATAAAACCTGCAGCATCAACCCTATAAAACCTGCAGCATCAACCCTATAAAACCTGCAGCATCAACCCGATAAAACCTGCAGCATCAACCCTATAAAACCTGCAGCATCAACCCGATAAAACCTGCAGCATCAACCCTATAAAACCTGCAGCATCAACCCTATAAAACCTGCAGCATCAACCCGATAAAACCTGCAGCATCAACCCTATAAAACCTGCAGCATCAACCCTATAAAACCTGCAGCATCAGCCCTATAAAACCTGCAGCATCAACCCGATAAAAGCTGCAGCATCAACCCTATAAAACCTGCAGCATCAAAACTATAAAACCTGCAGCATCAGCCCTATAAAACCTGCAGCATCAACCCGATAAAAGCTGCAGCATCAACCCTATAAAACCTGCAGCATCAACCCTATAAAACCTGCAGCATCAGTCCTATAAAACCTGCAGCATCAACCCTATAAAACCTGCAGCATCAGTCCTATAAAACCTGCAGCATCAACCCGATAAAACCTGCAGCATCAACCCTATAAAACCTGCAGCATCAACCCTATAAAACCTGCAGCATCAACCCTATAAAACCTGCAGCATCAGTCCTATAAAACCTGCAGCATCAACCCTATAAAACCTGCAGCATCAACCCTATAAAACCTGCAGCATCAACCCTATAAAACCTGCAGCATCAGTCCTATAAAACCTGCAGCATCAACCCTATAAAACCTGCAGCATCAACCCTATAAAACCTGCAGCATCAACCCTATAAAACCTGCAGCATCAACCCTATAAAACCTGCAGCATCAACCCTATAAAACCTGCAGCATCAACCCTATAAAACCTGCAGCATCAACCCTATAAAACCTGCAGCATCAGTCCTATAAAACCTGCAGCATCAACCCTATAAAACCTGCAGCATCAACCCTATAAAACCTGCAGCATCAACCCGATAAAACCTGCAGCATCAACCCTATAAAACCTGCAGCATCAACCCTATAAAACCTGCAGCATCAACCCTATAAAACCTGCAGCATCAGTCCTATAAAACCTGCAGCATCAACCCTATAAAACCTGCAGCATCAACCCTATAAAACCTGCAGCATCAAAACTATAAAACCTGCAGCATCAACCCTATAAAACCTGCAGCATCAACCCTATAAAACCTGCAGCATCAACCCGATAAAACCTGCAGCATCAACCCTATAAAACCTGCAGCATCAACCCTATAAAACCTGCAGCATCAACGCTATAAAACCTGCAGCATCAACCCTATAAAACCTGCAGCATCAACCCTATAAAACCTGCAGCATCAACCCTATAAAACCTGCAGCATCAACCCTATAAAACCTGCAGCATCAAAACTATAAAACCTGCAGCATCAACCCTATAAAAGCTGCAGCATCAACCCTATAAAACCTGCAGCATCAACCCTATAAAACCTGCAGCATCAGTCCTATAAAACCTGCAGCGTCAACCCTATAAAACCTGCATCATCAACCCTATAAAACCTGCAGCATCAACCCTATAAAACCAGCAGCATCAATCCTATAAAACCTGGAGCAACAAAACTATAAAACCTACAGTGTCAGTCCGATAAATCCTGCAGCGTCTAAACTATAAAACCTGCAGCATCAAAACTATAAAACCTGCAGCATCAACCCGATAAAACCTGCAGCGTCTAAACTATAAAACCTGCAGCATCAAAACTATAAAACCTGCAGCATCAACCCTATAAAAGAGGGAGCATCAAAATTATAAAACCTGCAGCATCAACCCTATAAAACCCGCAGCATCAGTCCTATAAAACCTGCAGCATCAACCCGATAAAACCTGCAGCATCAACCCTATAAAACCTGCAGCATCAGTCCTATAAAACCTGCAGCGTCAACCCTATAAAACCTGCATCATCAACCCTATAAAACCTGCAGCATCAATCCTATAAAACCTGGAGCAACAAAACTATAAAACCTACAGTGTCAGTCCGATAAATCCTGCAGCGTCTAAACTATAAAACCTGCAGCATCAAAACTATAAAACCTGCAGCATCAACCCGATAAAACCTGCAGCGTCTAAACTATAAAACCTGCAGCATCAAAACTATAAAACCTGCATCATCAACCCTATAAAAGAGGGAGCATCAAAATTATAAAACCTGCAGCATCAACCCTATAAAAGAGGGAGCATCAAAATTATAAAACCTGCAGCATCAACCCTATAAAACCTACAGCATCAACCCTATAAAACCCGCAGCATCAGTCCTATAAAACCTGCAGCATCAACCCTATAAAACCTGCAGCACCAACCCTATAAAACCTGCAGCATCAACACTATAAAACCTGCAGCATCAACCCTATAAAACCTGCAGCATCAAAACTATAAACCCTGCAGCATTACAACTATAAAACCAGCAGCATTAACCCTAAAAAACCTGTAGCATCAACCCTATAAAACCAGCAGCTTCAAAACTATGAACTCTGCAGCATCAAAACTATAAAACCAGCAGCATCAACCCTATAAAACCAGCAGCTTCAAAACGATAAACCCTGCAGCATCAAAACTAAAAAACTAGCAGCATCAACCCGTTAAAACCAGCAGCTTCAACACTATGAACACTGCAGCATCAAAACTATAAAACCAGCAGCATCAACCATATAAAACCAGCAGCTTCAAAACTATAAAACCTGCAGCATCAACCCTATAAAACCAGCAGCATCAAAACTATAAAACCTGCAGCATCAACCCTATAAAACCTGTAGCCTCAACCCTATAAAACCTGCAGCACCAAAACTATAAAACCTGCAGCATCAAAACTATAAAACCTGCAGCATCAACCCTATAAAACCTGTAGCCTCAACCCTATAAAACCAGCAGCATCAACCTTATAAAACCAGCAGCAACAACCCTATAAAACCTGCAGCATCAAAACTATAAAACCTGCAGCATCAACCCTATAAAACCAGCAGCAACAACCCTATAAAACCTGCAGCACCAGTCCTATAAAACCTGCAGCACCAACCCTATAAAACCTGCAGCATCAACCTTATAAAACCAGCAGCAACAACCCTATAAAACCTGCAGCATCAAAACTATAAAACCTGCAGCATCAACCCTATAAAACCAGCAGCAACAACCCTATAAAACCTGCAGCACCAGTCCTATAAAACCTGCAGCATCAACCCTATAAAACCTGCAGCATCAACCCAATAAAACCTGCAGCATTAACGCTAAAAAACCCGCAGCACCATCACTATAAAACCCGCAGGAGCAACCTTATAAAACCCACAGCACCATCACTATAAAATCCGCAGCATCAACCCTATAAAACCTGCAGCATCAGCCCTTATAAAGCCTGCAGCATCAGCCCTATAAAACCTGCAGCATCAGCCCTATAAAACCTGCAGCATCAACCCTATAAAACCTGCACCATCAATCCTTTAAAACCTGCAGCATCAACCCTATAGAACCTGCAGCACCAACCCTATAAAACCTGCAGCATCAACCCTATAGAACCTGCAGCACCAACCCTATAAAATCTTGCAGCATCAACCCTATAGAACCTGCAGCATCAACCCTATAGAACCTGCAGCACGAAACCTATAAAATCCTGCAGCATCAACCCTATAAAACCTGCAGCATCAACCCTATAAAACCTGCAGCATTAACCCTATAAAACCTGCAGCATCAGCCCTATAAAACCTGCAGCATCAACCCTATAAAACCTGCAGTATCAACCCTATAAAATCTGCAGCATCAACCCTCTAAAACCCGAAGCATCAACCCTATAAAACCTGCAGCATCAACCCTTTAGAACTCGCAACATCAACCCTATAAAACCTGCAGCATTAACCCGATAAAACATGCAGAATCAATCCTATAAAACATGCAGCATTAGTCCTATAAAACCAACAGCAGCAACCTTATAAAACCTGCAGCATCGACCCTAATATCCCGCAGCATCAACCCTATAAAACCTGCAGCATCAGCCCTATAAAACCTGCAGCATCAACCCTATAAAATCTGCAGCATCAACCCTCTAAAACCCGAAGCATCAACCCTATAAAACCTGCAGCATCAACCCTTTAGAACTCGCAACATCAACCCTATAAAACCTGCAGCATTAACCCTCTAAATCCTGCAGCATCAAGCCTATAAAACCTGCAGCGTCCACCCAATAAAACTTGCAGCATCAACCCTAAAAAACCCGCAGCACCAACCGTATAAAACATGCAGAATCAATCCTATAAAACATGCAGCATCAACCGTATAAAACCTGCAGCATCAACTGTATAAAACCTGCAGCATCAACTGTATAAAACCCACAGCACCAACACTATAAAACCCACAGCACCAACACTATAAAACCAACAGCAGCAACCTTATAAAACCTGCAGCATCGACCCTAATATCCCGCAGCATCAACCCTATAAAACCTGCAACATCAACCCTATAAAACGGGCAGCACCAACCCTATAAAATCAGCAGCATCAACACTATAAAACCTGCAGCATTAACCCAAAAAATCCCGCACCAACCCTATAAAACCTGCAGCATCAACCCTATAAAGCCTGCAGCACCAACCTTATAAAACCCGCAGCATCAACCCTATAAAACCTGCAGCATCAACCGTATAAAACCTGCAGCATCAACCCTATAAAATCTGCAGCATCAACCCTATAAAACATGCAGCATCAACCCTGTAAAACCTGCAGCATCAACCCTATAAAATCTGCAACATCAACCCTATAAAATCTGCAGCATCAACCCTATAAAACATGCAGCATCAACCCTATAAAATCTGCAGCATCAACCCTATAAAACATGCAGCATCAACCCTATAAAACCTGCAGCATCAACCCTATAAAACCAGCAGCAACAACCCTATAAAACCTGCAGCACCAGTCCTATAAAACCTGCAGCACCAACCCTATAAAACCTGCAGCATCAACCTTATAAAACCAGCAGCAACAACCCTATAAAACCTGCAGCATCAAAACTATAAAACCTGCAGCATCAACCCTATAAAACCAGCAGCAACAACCCTATAAAACCTGCAGCACCAGTCCTATAAAACCTGCAGCATCAACCCTATAAAACCTGCAGCATCAACCCAATAAAACCTGCAGCATTAACGCTAAAAAACCCGCAGCACCATCACTATAAAACCCGCAGGAGCAACCTTATAAAACCCACAGCACCATCACTATAAAATCCGCAGCATCAACCCTATAAAACCTGCAGCATCAGCCCTTATAAAGCCTGCAGCATCAGCCCTATAAAACCTGCAGCATCAGCCCTATAAAACCTGCAGCATCAACCCTATAAAACCTGCACCATCAATCCTTTAAAACCTGCAGCATCAACCCTATAGAACCTGCAGCACCAACCCTATAAAACCTGCAGCATCAACCCTATAGAACCTGCAGCACCAACCCTATAAAATCTTGCAGCATCAACCCTATAGAACCTGCAGCATCAACCCTATAGAACCTGCAGCACGAAACCTATAAAATCCTGCAGCATCAACCCTATAAAACCTGCAGCATCAACCCTATAAAACCTGCAGCATTAACCCTATAAAACCTGCAGCATCAGCCCTATAAAACCTGCAGCATCAACCCTATAAAACCTGCAGTATCAACCCTATAAAATCTGCAGCATCAACCCTCTAAAACCCGAAGCATCAACCCTATAAAACCTGCAGCATCAACCCTTTAGAACTCGCAACATCAACCCTATAAAACCTGCAGCATTAACCCGATAAAACATGCAGAATCAATCCTATAAAACATGCAGCATTAGTCCTATAAAACCAACAGCAGCAACCTTATAAAACCTGCAGCATCGACCCTAATATCCCGCAGCATCAACCCTATAAAACCTGCAGCATCAGCCCTATAAAACCTGCAGCATCAACCCTATAAAATCTGCAGCATCAACCCTCTAAAACCCGAAGCATCAACCCTATAAAACCTGCAGCATCAACCCTTTAGAACTCGCAACATCAACCCTATAAAACCTGCAGCATTAACCCTCTAAATCCTGCAGCATCAAGCCTATAAAACCTGCAGCATCGACCCTAATATCCCGCAGCATCAACCTTATAAAACCAGCAGCAACAACCCT
This sequence comes from Scyliorhinus torazame, assembly GCF_047496885.1. Lineage (NCBI taxonomy): Eukaryota > Metazoa > Chordata > Chondrichthyes > Carcharhiniformes > Scyliorhinidae > Scyliorhinus > Scyliorhinus torazame. The sequence continues at coordinate 380,869,414 of NC_092707.1, read as the reverse complement.
ATAAAACCTGCAGCATCAAAACTATAAAACCTGCAGCATCAACCCTATAAAACCAGCAGCAACAACCCTATAAAACCTGCAGCACCAGTCCTATAAAACCTGCAGCATCAACCCTATAAAACCTGCAGCATCAACCCAATAAAACCTGCAGCATTAACGCTAAAAAACCCGCAGCACCATCACTATAAAACCCGCAGGAGCAACCTTATAAAACCCACAGCACCATCACTATAAAATCCGCAGCATCAACCCTATAAAACCTGCAGCATCAGCCCTTATAAAGCCTGCAGCATCAGCCCTATAAAACCTGCAGCATCAGCCCTATAAAACCTGCAGCATCAACCCTATAAAACCTGCACCATCAATCCTTTAAAACCTGCAGCATCAACCCTATAGAACCTGCAGCACCAACCCTATAAAACCTGCAGCATCAACCCTATAGAACCTGCAGCACCAACCCTATAAAATCTTGCAGCATCAACCCTATAGAACCTGCAGCATCAACCCTATAGAACCTGCAGCACGAAACCTATAAAATCCTGCAGCATCAACCCTATAAAACCTGCAGCATCAACCCTATAAAACCTGCAGCATTAACCCTATAAAACCTGCAGCATCAGCCCTATAAAACCTGCAGCATCAACCCTATAAAACCTGCAGTATCAACCCTATAAAATCTGCAGCATCAACCCTCTAAAACCCGAAGCATCAACCCTATAAAACCTGCAGCATCAACCCTTTAGAACTCGCAACATCAACCCTATAAAACCTGCAGCATTAACCCGATAAAACATGCAGAATCAATCCTATAAAACATGCAGCATTAGTCCTATAAAACCAACAGCAGCAACCTTATAAAACCTGCAGCATCGACCCTAATATCCCGCAGCATCAACCCTATAAAACCTGCAGCATCAGCCCTATAAAACCTGCAGCATCAACCCTATAAAATCTGCAGCATCAACCCTCTAAAACCCGAAGCATCAACCCTATAAAACCTGCAGCATCAACCCTTTAGAACTCGCAACATCAACCCTATAAAACCTGCAGCATTAACCCTCTAAATCCTGCAGCATCAAGCCTATAAAACCTGCAGCGTCCACCCAATAAAACTTGCAGCATCAACCCTAAAAAACCCGCAGCACCAACCGTATAAAACATGCAGAATCAATCCTATAAAACATGCAGCATCAACCGTATAAAACCTGCAGCATCAACTGTATAAAACCTGCAGCATCAACTGTATAAAACCCACAGCACCAACACTATAAAACCCACAGCACCAACACTATAAAACCAACAGCAGCAACCTTATAAAACCTGCAGCATCGACCCTAATATCCCGCAGCATCAACCCTATAAAACCTGCAACATCAACCCTATAAAACGGGCAGCACCAACCCTATAAAATCAGCAGCATCAACACTATAAAACCTGCAGCATTAACCCAAAAAATCCCGCACCAACCCTATAAAACCTGCAGCATCAACCCTATAAAGCCTGCAGCACCAACCTTATAAAACCCGCAGCATCAACCCTATAAAACCTGCAGCATCAACCGTATAAAACCTGCAGCATCAACCCTATAAAATCTGCAGCATCAACCCTATAAAACATGCAGCATCAACCCTGTAAAACCTGCAGCATCAACCCTATAAAATCTGCAACATCAACCCTATAAAATCTGCAGCATCAACCCTATAAAACATGCAGCATCAACCCTATAAAATCTGCAGCATCAACCCTATAAAACATGCAGCATCAACCCTATAAAACCTGCAGCATCAACCCTATAAAACCAGCAGCAACAACCCTATAAAACCTGCAGCACCAGTCCTATAAAACCTGCAGCACCAACCCTATAAAACCTGCAGCATCAACCTTATAAAACCAGCAGCAACAACCCTATAAAACCTGCAGCATCAAAACTATAAAACCTGCAGCATCAACCCTATAAAACCAGCAGCAACAACCCTATAAAACCTGCAGCACCAGTCCTATAAAACCTGCAGCATCAACCCTATAAAACCTGCAGCATCAACCCAATAAAACCTGCAGCATTAACGCTAAAAAACCCGCAGCACCATCACTATAAAACCCGCAGGAGCAACCTTATAAAACCCACAGCACCATCACTATAAAATCCGCAGCATCAACCCTATAAAACCTGCAGCATCAGCCCTTATAAAGCCTGCAGCATCAGCCCTATAAAACCTGCAGCATCAGCCCTATAAAACCTGCAGCATCAACCCTATAAAACCTGCACCATCAATCCTTTAAAACCTGCAGCATCAACCCTATAGAACCTGCAGCACCAACCCTATAAAACCTGCAGCATCAACCCTATAGAACCTGCAGCACCAACCCTATAAAATCTTGCAGCATCAACCCTATAGAACCTGCAGCATCAACCCTATAGAACCTGCAGCACGAAACCTATAAAATCCTGCAGCATCAACCCTATAAAACCTGCAGCATCAACCCTATAAAACCTGCAGCATTAACCCTATAAAACCTGCAGCATCAGCCCTATAAAACCTGCAGCATCAACCCTATAAAACCTGCAGTATCAACCCTATAAAATCTGCAGCATCAACCCTCTAAAACCCGAAGCATCAACCCTATAAAACCTGCAGCATCAACCCTTTAGAACTCGCAACATCAACCCTATAAAACCTGCAGCATTAACCCGATAAAACATGCAGAATCAATCCTATAAAACATGCAGCATTAGTCCTATAAAACCAACAGCAGCAACCTTATAAAACCTGCAGCATCGACCCTAATATCCCGCAGCATCAACCCTATAAAACCTGCAGCATCAGCCCTATAAAACCTGCAGCATCAACCCTATAAAATCTGCAGCATCAACCCTCTAAAACCCGAAGCATCAACCCTATAAAACCTGCAGCATCAACCCTTTAGAACTCGCAACATCAACCCTATAAAACCTGCAGCATTAACCCTCTAAATCCTGCAGCATCAAGCCTATAAAACCTGCAGCGTCCACCCAATAAAACTTGCAGCATCAACCCTAAAAAACCCGCAGCACCAACCGTATAAAACATGCAGAATCAATCCTATAAAACATGCAGCATCAACCGTATAAAACCTGCAGCATCAACTGTATAAAACCTGCAGCATCAACTGTATAAAACCCACAGCACCAACACTATAAAACCCACAGCACCAACACTATAAAACCAACAGCAGCAACCTTATAAAACCTGCAGCATCGACCCTAATATCCCGCAGCATCAACCCTATAAAACCTGCAACATCAACCCTATAAAACGGGCAGCACCAACCCTATAAAATCAGCAGCATCAACACTATAAAACCTGCAGCATTAACCCAAAAAATCCCGCACCAACCCTATAAAACCTGCAGCATCAACCCTATAAAGCCTGCAGCACCAACCTTATAAAACCCGCAGCATCAACCCTATAAAACCTGCAGCATCAACCGTATAAAACCTGCAGCATCAACCCTATAAAATCTGCAGCATCAACCCTATAAAACATGCAGCATCAACCCTGTAAAACCTGCAGCATCAACCCTATAAAATCTGCAACATCAACCCTATAAAATCTGCAGCATCAACCCTATAAAACATGCAGCATCAACCCTATAAAATCTGCAGCATCAACCCTATAAAACATGCAGCATCAACCCTATAAAACCTGCAGCATCAACCCTATAAAATCTGCAGCATCAACCCTATAAAACATGCAGCATCAACCCTATAAAACCTGAAGCATCAACCCTATAAAACCTGCAGCATCAACACTATAAAACCTGTAGCATGAATCCTATAAAACCCGCAACATCAACTCGAGAAAACCTGTAGCGTCAGTCCTATAAAACCTGCAGCATCAACCCTATAAAACCTGCAGCATCAGTCCGATAAAACCTGCAGCGTCAGTCCGATAAAACCTGCAGCGTCAACCCTACAAAACCTGCAGCATCAAAACTATAAAACCTGCAGCGTCAACCCTATAAAACCTGCAGCATCAACCCTATAAAACCTGCAGCATCAACCCTATAAAACCTGCAGCATCAACCCTATAAAACCTGCAGCATCAACCCTATAAAACCTGCAGCATCAACCCTATAAAACCTGCAGCACCAACCCTATAAAACCTGCAGCATCAAAAGTATAAAACCTGCAGCGTCAACCCTAGAAAACCTGCAGCATCAACTCTATAAAACCTGCAGCATCAACCCTATAAAACCTGCAGCATCAACCCTATAAAACCTGCAGCACCAACCCTATAAAACCTGCATCATCAACCCGATAAAACCTGCAGCATCAAAACTATAAAACCTGCAGCATCAACCCTATAAAACCTGCAGCATCAACCCTATAAAACCTGCAGCACCAACCCTATAAAACCTGCAGCATCAAAACTATAAAACCTGCAGCATCAACTCTAGAAAACCTGCAGCATCAACCCTATAAAACCTGCAGCATCAACCCTATAAAACCTGCAGCATCAACCCTATAAAACCTGCAGCACCAACCCTATAAAATCTTGCAGCATCAACCCTATAAAACCTGCAGCATCAACCCTATAGAACCTGCAGCACCAAACCTATAAAATCCTGCAGCATCAACCCTATAAAACCTGCAGCATCAACCCTATAAAACCTGCAGCATTAACCCTATAAAACCTGCAGCACCAACCCTATAAAACCTGCAGCATCAACCCTATAAAATCTGCAGGATCAACCCTCTAAAACCCGAAGCATCAACCCTATAAAACCTGCAGCATCAACCCTTTAGAACTCGCAACATCAACCCTATAAAACCTGCAGCATTCACCCTAAAAAACCCGCAGCACCAACACTATAAAACCAACAGCAGCAACCTTATAAAACCTGCAGCATCGACCCTAATATCCTGCAGCATCAAACCTATAAAACCTGCAGCGTCAGTCCGATAAAAGCTGCGGCGTCAACCCTATAAAACCTGCAGCATCAGTCCTATAAAACCTGCAGCATCAACCCTATAAAACCTGCAGCATCAACCCTATAAGAACCTGCAGCATCAACCCTATAAAACCTGCAGCATTAAAACTATAAAACCTGCAGCATCAACCCTATAAAACCTGCAGCATCAACCCTATAAGACCCAGCAGCATCAACCCTATAAAACCCGCAACATCACCCTATAAAACCTGCAGCATCAGTCCTATAAAACCTGCAGCATCAACCCTATAAAACCTGCAGCATCAGTCCTATAAAACCTGCAGCATCAACCGTATAAAACCAGCAGCATCAACCGTATAAAACCTGCAGCATCAACCCTATAAGAACCTGCAGCATCAACCCTATAAAACCTGCAGCATTAAAACTATAAAACCTGCAGCATCAACCCTATAAAACCTGCAGCATCAATCCTATAAGACCTGCAGCATCAACCCTATAAAATCAGCAGCATCAACACTATAAAACCTGCAGCATTAACCCAAAAAATCCCGCACCAACCCTATAAAACCTGCAGCATCAACCCTATAAAGCCTGCAGCACCAACCTTATAAAACCCGCAGCATCAACCCTATAAAACCTGCAGCATCAACCGTATAAAACCTGCAGCATCAACCCTATAAAATCTGCAGCATCAACCCTATAAAACATGCAGCATCAACCCTGTAAAACCTGCAGCATCAACCCTATAAAATCTGCAACATCAACCCTATAAAATCTGCAGCATCAACCCTATAAAACATGCAGCATCAACCCTATAAAATCTGCAGCATCAACCCTATAAAACATGCAGCATCAACCCTATAAAACCTGCAGCATCAACCCTATAAAATCTGCAGCATCAACCCTATAAAACATGCAGCATCAACCCTATAAAACCTGAAGCATCAACTCTATAAAACCTGCAGCATCAACACTATAAAACCTGTAGCATGAATCCTATAAAACCCGCAACATCAACTCGAGAAAACCTGCAGCGTCAGTCCTATAAAACCTGCAGCATCAACCCTATAAAACCTGCAGCATCAGTCCGATAAAACCTGCAGCGTCAGTCCGATAAAACCTGCAGCGTCAACCCTACAAAACCTGCAGCATCAAAACTATAAAACCTGCAGCGTCAACCCTATAAAACCTGCAGCATCAACCCTATAAAACCTGCAGCATCAACCCTATAAAACCTGCAGCATCAACCCTATAAAACCTGCAGCATCAACCCTATAAAACCTGCAGCATCAACCCTATAAAACCTGCAGCACCAACCCTATAAAACCTGCAGCATCAAAACTATAAAACCTGCAGCGTCAACCCTAGAAAACCTGCAGCATCAACCCTATAAAACCTGCAGCATCAACCCTATAAAACCTGCAGCATCAACCCTATAAAACCTGCAGCACCAACCCTATAAAACCTGCATCATCAACCCGATAAAACCTGCAGCATCAAAACTATAAAACCTGCAGCATCAACCCTATAAAACCTGCAGCATCAACCCTATAAAACCTGCAGCACCAACCCTATAAAACCTGCAGCATCAAAACTATAAAACCTGCAGCGTCAACTCTAGAAAACCTGCAGCATCAACCCTATAAAACCTGCAGCATCAACCCTATAAAACCTGCAGCATCAACCCTATAAAACCTGCAGCACCAACCCTATAAAATCTTGCAGCATCAACCCTATAAAACCTGCAGCATCAACCCTATAGAACCTGCAGCACCAAACCTATAAAATCCTGCAGCATCAACCCTATAAAACCTGCAGCATCAACCCTATAAAACCTGCAGCATTAACCCTATAAAACCTGCAGCACCAACCCTATAAAACCTGCAGCATCAACCCTATAAAATCTGCAGGATCAACCCTCTAAAACCCGAAGCATCAACCCTATAAAACCTGCAGCATCAACCCTTTAGAACTCGCAACATCAACCCTATAAAACCTGCAGCATTAACCCTAAAAAACCCGCAGCACCAACACTATAAAACCAACAGCAGCAACCTTATAAAACCTGCAGCATCGACCCTAATATCCTGCAGCATCAACCCTATAAAACCTGCAGCGTCAGTCCGATAAAAGCTGCGGCGTCAACCCTATAAAACCTGCAGCATCAGTCCTATAAAACCTGCAGCATCAACCCTATAAAACCTGCAGCATCAACCCTATAAGAACCTGCAGCATCAACCCTATAAAACCTGCAGCATTAAAACTATAAAACCTGCAGCATCAACCCTATAAAACCTGCAGCATCAACCCTATAAGACCCAGCAGCATCAACCCTATAAAACCCGCAACATCACCCTATAAAACCTGCAGCATCAGTCCTATAAAACCTGCAGCATCAACCCTATAAAACCTGCAGCATCAGTCCTATAAAACCTGCAGCATCAGTCCTATAAAACCTGCAGCATCAACCGTATAAAACCAGCAGCATCAACCGTATAAAACCTGCAGCATCAACCCTATAAGAACCTGCAGCATCAACCCTATAAAACCTGCAGCATTAAAACTATAAAACCTGCAGCATCAACCCTATAAAACCTGCAGCATCAATCCTATAAGACCCAGCAGCATCAACCCTATAAAACCTGCAACATCACCCGATAAAACCTGCAGCATCAGTCCTATAAAACCTGCAGCATCAACCGTATAAAACCTGCAACATCAACCGTATAAAACCAGCAGCATCAACCCTATAAGACCCTGCAGCATCAACCCTATAAAACCAGCAGCATCAACCCTATAAGACCTGCAGCACCAGCCATATAAAACCTGCAGCATCAACCCTATAAAACCCGCAGCAGCAAAACTATAAAACCTGCAGCATCAACCCTATAAAACCTGCAGCATCAACCCGATAAAACCTGCAGCATCAGCCCTATTAAACCTGCAGCATCAGTCCTATAAAACCTGAAGCACCAACCCTATAAGACACGCAGCATCAAAACTATAAAACCAGCAGCATCAACCCTATAAAACCTGCAGCATCAACCCTATAAAACCCGCAGCAGCAGAACTATAAAACCAGCAGCATCAACCCGATAAAACCTGCAGCATCAGCCCTATAAAACCTGCAGCATCAACCCTATAAAACCTGCAGCATCAGCCCTATTAAACCTGCAGCGTCAACACTTTAAAACCCGCAGCATCAACCCTATAAGACCCGCAGCATCAAAAGAATAAAACCAGCAGCATCAACCCTATAAAACCTGCAGCATCAACCCTATAAAACCTGCAGCATCAACCCTATAAGAACCTGCAGCATCAACCCTATAAAACCTGCAGCATTAAAACTATAAAACCTGCAGCATCAACCCTATAAAACCTGCAGCATCAACCCTATAAAACCTGCAGCATCAGTCCTATAAAACCTGCAGCATCAACCCTATAAAGCCTGCAGCACCAATCCTATAAAACATGCAGCATTTGTCCTATAAATCCTGCAGCATCAACTGTATAAAACCTGCAGCATCAACCCTATAAAACCCACAGCACCAACACTATAAAACCAACAGCAGCAACCTTATAAAACCTGCAGCATCAACCCTAAAATCCCGCAGCATCAACCCTATAAAACCTGCAACATCAACCCTCTAAAGCCTGCAGCATCAACCCTATAAAACGGGCAGCACCAACCCTATAAAATCAGCAGCATCAACCCTATAAAACCTGCAGCATTAACCCAAAAAAAACCGCACCAACCCTATAAAACCTGCAGCATCAACCCTATAAAACCTGCAGCATCAACCCTATAAAACCTGCAGCATCAACCCTATAAAACCGGCAGCATCAAAACTATAAAACCTGCAGCGTCAACCCGATAAAACCTGCAGCATCAAAACTATAAAACCTGCAGCATCAACCCTATAAAACCTGCAGCATCAACCCTATAAAACCTGCAGCGACAACCCTATAAAACCTGCAGCATCAGTCATTAAAAAACCTGCAGCATCAACCCTATAAAACCTGCAGCATCAACACTTTAAAACCTGCAGCATCAACCCTATAAAACCTGCAGCATCAACCCTATAAAACCTGCAGCGTCAGTCCGATAAAAGCTGCAGCATCAGCTCTATAAAACCTGCAGCATCAGTCCTATAAAACCTGCAGCATCAACCCTATAAAACCCGCAGCATCAACCCTATAAAACCTGCAGCATCAACCCTTTTAAACCTGCAGCGTCAGTCCGATAAAAGCAGCAGCATCAGCCCTATAAAACCTGTAGCATCAACCCTATAAAACCTGCAGTATCAACCCTATAAAACCTGCAGCATCAACCCTATAAAACCTGCAGCATCAACCCTATAAAACCTGCAGCGTCAGTCCGATAAAAGCTGCAGCATCAGCCCTATAAAATATGCAGCATCAGTCCTATAAAACCTGCAGCATCAACCCTATAAAACCCGCAGCATCAACCCAATAAAACCTGCAGCGTCAGTCCGATAAAAGCTGCGGCGTCAACCCTATAAAACCTGCAGCATCAGTCCTATAAAACCTGCAGCATCAACCCTATAAAACCTGCAGCATCAGTCCTATAAAACCTGCAGCATCAACCGTATAAAACCTGCAGCATCAACCGTATAAAACCTGCAGCATCAACCCTATAAGAACCTGCAGCATCAACCCTATAAAACCTGCAGCATTAAAACTTTAAAACCTGCAGCATCAACCCTATAAAACCTGCAGCATCAGCCCTATTAAACCTGCAGCATCAGTCCTATAAAACCTGAAGCACCAACCCTATAAGACACGCAGCATCAAAACTATAAAACCAGCAGCATCAACCCGATAAAACCTGCAGCATCAGAACTATAAAACCTGCAGCATCAACCCCATAAAACCTGCAGCAGCAGAACTATAAAACCAGCAGCATCAACCCGATAAAACCTGCAGCATCAGCCCTATAAAACCTGCAGCATCAACGCTATAAAACCTGCAGCATCAGCCCTATAAAACCTGCAGCATCAGCCCTATTAAACCTGCAGCGTCAACACTTTAAAACCCGCAGCATCAACCCTATAAGACCCGCAGCATCAAAAGAATAAAACCAGCAGCATCAACCCTATAAAACCTGCAGCATCAGTCCTATAAAACCTGCAGCATCAACCCTTGAAAACCTGCAGCATCAACCCTATAAGAACCTGCAGCATCAACCCTATAAAACCTGCAGCATTAAAACTATAAAACCTGCAGCATCAACCCTATAAAACCTGCAGCATCAACCCTATAAAACCTGCAGCATCAGTCCTATAAAACCTGCAGCATCAACCCTATAAAGCCTGCAGCACCAATCCTATAAAACATGCAGCATTTGTCCTATAAATCCTGCAGCATCAACTGTATAAAACCTGCAGCATCAACCCTATAAAACCCACAGCACCAACACTATAAAACCAACAGCAGCAACCTTATAAAACCTGCTGCATCAACCCTAAAATCCCGCAGCATCAACCCTATAAAACCTGCAACATCAACCCTCTAAATCCTGCAGCACCAACCCTATAAAATCAGCAGCATCAACCCTATAAAACCTGCAGCATTAACCCCAAAAAAACCGCACCAACCCTATAAAACCTGCAGCATCAACCCTATAAAACCTGCAGCATCAACCCTATAAAACCTGCAGCATCAACCCTATAAAACCTGCAGCATCAAAACTATAAAACCTGCAGCGTCAACCCTATAAAACCTGCAGGATCAAAACTATAAAATCTGCAGCATCAACCCTATAAAACCTGCAGCATCAACCCTATAAAACCTGCAGCATCAACCCTATAAAACCTGCAGCATCAACCCTATAAAACCTGCAGCGACAACCCTATAAAACCTGCAGCATCAACCCTATAAAACCTGCAGCATCAACCCTATAAAACCTGCAGCATCAACCCTATAAAACCTGCAGCATCAACCCTATAAAACCTGCAGCGACAACCCTATAAAACCTGCAGCATCAGTCATATAAAACCTGCAGCATCAACCCTATAAAACCTGCAGCATCAACACTTTAAAACCTGCAGCATCAACCCTATAAAACCTGCAGCGTCAGTCCGATAAAAGCTGCAGCATCAGCCCTATAAAACCTGTAGCATCAACCCTATAAAACCTGCAGTATCAACCCTATAAAACCTGCAGCATCAACCCTATAAAACCTGCAGCATCAACCCTATAAAACCTGCAGCGTCAGTCCGATAAAAGCTGCAGCATCAGCCCTATAAAATATGCAGCATCAGTCCTATAAAACCTGCAGCATCAACCCTATAAAACTCGCAGCATCAACCCAATAAAACCTGCAGCGTCAGTCCGATAAAAGCTGCGGCGTCAACCCTATAAAACCTGCAGCATCAGTCCTATAAAACCTGCAGCATCAACCCTATAAAACCTGCAGCATCAGTCCTATAAAACCTACAGCATCAACCGTATAAAACCTGCAGCATCAACCGTATAAAACCTGCAGCATCAACCCTATAAGAACCTGCAGCATCAACCCTATAAAACCTGCAGCATTAAAACTATAAAACCTGCAGCATCAACCCTATAAAACCTGCAGCATCAATCCTATAAGACCCAGCAGCATCAACCCTATAAAACCCGCAACATCACCCTATAAAACCTGCAGCATCAGTCCTATAAAACCTGCAGCATCAACCCTATAAAACCTGCAGCATCAGTCCTATAAAACCAGCAGCATCAACCGTATAAAACCTGCAGCATCAACCCTATAAGACCCTGCAGCATCAACCCTATAAAACCAGCAGCATCAACCCTATAAGACCTGCAGCACCAGCCCTATAAAACCCGCAGCAGCAAAACTATAAAACCAGCAGCATCAAACCGATAAAACCTGCAGCATCAGCCCTGTTAAACCTGCAGCATTAGTCCTATAAAACCTGCAGCATCAACCGTATAAAACCCGCAGCATCAACCCTGTAAGACACGCAGCATCAAAACTATAAAACCTGCAGCACCAATCCTATAAAACATGCAGCATTTGTCCTATAAATCCTGCAGCATCAACTGTATAAATCCTGCAGCATCAACTGTATAAAACCTGCAGCATCAACCCTATAAAACCCACAGCACCAACACTATAAAACCAACAGCAGCAACCTTATAAAACCTGCAGCATCAACCCTAAAATCCCGCAGCATCAACCCTATAAAACCTGCAACATCAACCCTCTAAAGCCTGCAGCATCAACCCTATAAAACGGGCAGCACCAACCCTATAAAATCAGCAGCATCAACCCTATAAAACCTGCAGCATTAACCCAAAAAAACCTGCAGCATCAAAACTATAAAACCTGCAGCATCAAAACTATAAAACCTGCAGCATCAAAACTATAAAACCTGCAGCATCAAAACTATAAAACCTGCAGCATCAAAACTATAAAACCTGCAGCATCAAAACTATAAAACCTGCAGCGTCAACCCTATCAAACCTGCAGCATCAACCCTATAAAACCTGCAGCATCAAAACTATAAAACCTGCAGCATCAACCCTATAAAACCTGCAGCGACAACCCTATAAAACCTGCAGCATCAACCCTATAAAACCTGCAGCATCAACCCTATAAAACCTGCAGCATCAACCCTATAAAACCTGCAGCATCAACCCTATAAAACCTGCAGCGACAACCCTATAAAACCTGCAGCATCAGTCATATAAAACCTGCAGCATCAACCCTATAAAACCTGCAGCATCAACACTTTAAAACCTGCAGCATCAACCCTATAAAACCTGCAGCGTCAGTCCGATAAAAGCTGCAGCATCAGCCCTATAAAACCTGTAGCATCAACCCTATAAAACCTGCAGTATCAACCCTATAAAACCTGCAGCATCAACCCTATAAAACCTGCAGCATCAACCCTATAAAACCTGCAGCGTCAGTCCGATAAAAGCTGCAGCATCAGCCCTATAAAATATGCAGCATCAGTCCTATAAAACCTGCAGCATCAACCCTATAAAACTCGCAGCATCAACCCAATAAAACCTGCAGCGTCAGTCCGATAAAAGCTGCGGCGTCAACCCTATAAAACCTGCAGCATCAGTCCTATAAAACCTGCAGCATCAACCCTATAAAACCTGCAGCATCAGTCCTATAAAACCTACAGCATCAACCGTATAAAACCTGCAGCATCAACCGTATAAAACCTGCAGCATCAACCCTATAAGAACCTGCAGCATCAACCCTATAAAACCTGCAGCATTAAAACTATAAAACCTGCAGCATCAACCCTATAAAACCTGCAGCATCAATCCTATAAGACCCAGCAGCATCAACCCTATAAAACCCGCAACATCACCCTATAAAACCTGCAGCATCAGTCCTATAAAACCTGCAGCATCAACCCTATAAAACCTGCAGCATCAGTCCTATAAAACCAGCAGCATCAACCGTATAAAACCTGCAGCATCAACCCTATAAGACCCTGCAGCATCAACCCTATAAAACCAGCAGCATCAACCCTATAAGACCTGCAGCACCAGCCCTATAAAACCCGCAGCAGCAAAACTATAAAACCAGCAGCATCAAACCGATAAAACCTGCAGCATCAGCCCTGTTAAACCTGCAGCATTAGTCCTATAAAACCTGCAGCATCAACCGTATAAAACCCGCAGCATCAACCCTGTAAGACACGCAGCATCAAAACTATAAAACCTGCAGCACCAATCCTATAAAACATGCAGCATTTGTCCTATAAATCCTGCAGCATCAACTGTATAAATCCTGCAGCATCAACTGTATAAAACCTGCAGCATCAACCCTATAAAACCCACAGCACCAACACTATAAAACCAACAGCAGCAACCTTATAAAACCTGCAGCATCAACCCTAAAATCCCGCAGCATCAACCCTATAAAACCTGCAACATCAACCCTCTAAAGCCTGCAGCATCAACCCTATAAAACGGGCAGCACCAACCCTATAAAATCAGCAGCATCAACCCTATAAAACCTGCAGCATTAACCCAAAAAAACCTGCAGCATCAAAACTATAAAACCTGCAGCATCAAAACTATAAAACCTGCAGCATCAAAACTATAAAACCTGCAGCATCAAAACTATAAAACCTGCAGCATCAAAACTATAAAACCTGCAGCATCAAAACTATAAAACCTGCAGCGTCAACCCTATCAAACCTGCAGCATCAACCCTATAAAACCTGCAGCATCAAAACTATAAAACCTGCAGCGTCAACCCTATAAAACCTGCAGCATCAACCCTATAAAACCTGCAGCATCAAAACTATAAAACCTGCAGCATGAACCCTATAAAACCTGCAGCATCAACCCGATAAAACCTGCAGCATCAAAACTATAAAATCTGCAGCATCAACCGTATACAACCTGCAGCATCAACCCTATAAAACCTGCAGCATCTACACGATAAAACCTGCAGCATCAAAACTATAAAACCTGCAGCATCAACCCTATAAAACCTGCAGCGTCAACCCTATAAAACCTGCAGCATCAGTCATATAAAACCTGCAGCATCAACCCTATAAAACCTGCAGCATCAACACTTTAAAACCTGCAGCATCAACCCTATAAAACCTGCAGCATCAACCCTATAAAACCTGCAGCGTCAGTCCGATAAAAGCTGCAGCATCAGCCCTATAAAACCTGCAGCATCAGTCCTATAAAACCTGCAGCATCAACCCTATAAAACCCGCAGCATCAACCCTATAAAACCTGCAGCATCAACCCTTTTAAACCTGCAGCGTCAGTCCGATAAAAGCAGCAGCATCAGCCCTATAAAACCTGTAGCATCAACCCTATAAAACCTGCAGTATCAACCCTATAAAACCTGCAGCATCAACCCTATAAAACCTGTAGCATCAACCCTATAAAACCTGAGTATCAACCCTATAAAACCTGCAGCATCAACCCTATAAAACCCGCAGCATCAACCCTATAAAACCTGCAGCATCAACCCTATAAAACCTGCAGCGTCAGTCATATAAAACCTGCAGCATCAACCCTATAAAACCTGCAGCATCAACACTTTAAAACCTGCAGCATCAACCCTATAAAACCTGCAGCATCAACCCTATAAAACCTGCAGCGTCAGTCCGATAAAAGCTGCAGCATCAGCCCTATAAAACCTGCAGCATCAGTCCTATAAAACCTGCAGCATCAACCCTATAAAACCCGCAGCATCAACCCTATAAAACCTGCAGCATCAACCCTTTTAAACCTGCAGCGTCAGTCCGATAAAAGCAGCAGCATCAGCCCTATAAAACCTGTAGCATCAACCCTATAAAACCTGCAGCATCAACCGTATAAAACCTGCAGCATTAACCCTATAAAACCCGCAGCAACAACCCTATAAAACCTGCAGCGTCAAAACTATAAAACCTGCAGCATCAACCCTATAAATCCTGCAGCATCAACCCTATAAAACCTGCAGCATCAACCCTATAAAACCCGCAGCAACAACCCTATAAAACCTGCAGCGTCAAAACTATAAAACCTGCAGCATCAACCCTATAAATCCTGCAGCATCAACCCTATAAAACCTGCAGCGTCAGTCCGATAAAAGCTGCGGCGTCAACCCTATAAAACCTGCAGCATCAGTCCTATAAAACCTGCAGCATCAACCCTATAAAACCTGCAGCATCAACCCTATAAGAACCTGCAGCATCAACCCTATAAAACCTGCAGCATTAAAACTATAAAACCTGCAGCATCAACCCTATAAAACCTGCAGCATCAACCCTATAAGACCCAGCAGCATCAACCCTATAAAACCCGCAACATCACCCTATAAAACCTGCAGCATCAGTCCTATAAAACCTGCAGCATCAACCCTATAAAACCTGCAGCATCAGTCCTATAAAACCTGCAGCATCAACCGTATAAAACCAGCAGCATCAACCGTATAAAACCTGCAGCATCAACCCTATAAAACCCGCAGCATTAAAACTATAAAACCTGCAGCATCAACCCTATAAAACCTGCAGCATCAATCCTATAAGACCCAGCAGCATCAACCCTATAAAACCTGCAACATCACCCTATAAAACCTGCAGCATCAGTCCTATAAAACCTGCAGCATCAACCGTATAAAACCTGCAGCATCAACCGTATAAAACCAGCAGCATCAACCCTATAAGACCCTGCAGCATCAACCCTATAAAACCAGCAGCATCAACCCTATAAGACCTGCAGCACCAGCCATATAAAACCCGCAGCAGCAAAACTATAAAACCAGCAGCATCAACCCGATAAAACCTGCAGCATCAACCCTATAAAACCTGCAGCACCAACCCTATAAGACACGCAGCATCAAAACTATAAAACCTGCAGCATCAACCCTATAAAACCCGCAGCAGCAGAACTATAAAATCAGCAGCATCAACCCTATAAAACCCGCAGCAGCAGAACTATAAAACCAGCAGCATCAACCCGATAAAACCTGCAGCATCAGCCCTATTAAACCTGCAGCATCAAAACTATAAAACCTGCAGCAGCAAAAGTATAAAACCTGCAGCATCAACCGTATAAAACCTGCAGCATCAACCCTATAAAACCTGCAGCATCAACCCTATAAAACCTGCAGCATCAGTTCTATAAAACCTGCAGCATCAACCCTATTAAACATGCAGCATCAGTTCTAGAAAACCTGCAGCATCAACCGTATAAAACCTGCAGCATCAACCCTATAAAACCTGCAGCATCAACCCTATAAAACCTGCAGCATCAACCCTATAAAACCTGCAGCATCAACCCTATAAAACCTGCAGCATCAAAACTATAAAACCTGCAGCATCAACCCTATAAAACCTGCAGCATCAACCCGATAAAACCTGCAGCATCAACCCTATAAAACCTGCAGCATCAAAACTATAAAACCTGCAGCATCAACCCTATAAAACCTGCAGCATCAACCCTATAAAACCTGCAGCATCAACCCTATAAAACCTGCAGCATCAAAACTATAAAACCTGCAGCATCAACCCTATAAAACCTGCAGCATCAACCCTATAAAACCTGCAGCATTAAAACTATAAAACCTGCAGCATCAACCCTATAAAACCTGCAGCATCAACCCGATAAAACCTGCAGCATCAGTCCTATAAAACCTGCAGCATCAACCGTATAAAACCTGCAGCATCAACCCTATAAAACCTGCAGCATCAACCCTATAAAACCTGCAGCACCAACCCTATAAAATCTTGCAGCATCAACCCTATAAAACCTGCAGCACCAAACCTATAAAATCCTGCAGCATCAGTTCTATAAAACCTGCAGCATCAACCCTATAAAACCTGCAGCATCAAAACTATAAAACCTGCAGCATCAACCCTATAAAACCTGCAGCATCAACCCGATAAAACCTGCAGCATCAGTCCTATAAAACCTGCAGCATCAACCGTATAAAACCTGCAGCATCAACCCTATAAAACCTGCAGCATCAACCCTATAAAACCTGCAGCACCAACCCTATAAAATCTTACAGCATCAACCCTATAAAACCTGCAGCACCAAACCTATAAAATCCTGCAGCATCAACCCTATAAAACCTGCAGCATCAACCCTATAAAACCTGCAGCATTAACCCTATAAAACCTGCAGCACCAACCCTATAAAACCTGCAGCATCAACCCTATAAAATCTGCAGGATCAACCCTCTAAAACCCGAAGCATCAACCCTATAAAACCTGCAGCATCAACCCTTTAGAACTCGCAACATCAACCCTATAAAACCTGCAGCATTAACCCTAAAAAACCCGCAGCACCAACACTATAAAACCAACAGCAGCAACCTTATAAAACCTGCAGCATCGACCCTAATATCCTGCAGCATCAACCCTATAAAACCTGCAGCGTCAGTCCGATAAAAGCTGCGGCGTCAACCCTATAAAACCTGCAGCATCAGTCCTATAAAACCTGCAGCATCAACCCTATAAAACCTGCAGCATCAACCCTATAAGAACCTGCAGCATCAACCCTATAAAACCTGCAGCATTAAAACTATAAAACCTGCAGCATCAACCCTATAAAACCTGCAGCATCAACCCTATAAGACCCAGCAGCATCAACCCTATAAAACCCGCAACATCACCCTATAAAACCTGCAGCATCAGTCCTATAAAACCTGCAGCATCAACCCTATAAAACCTGCAGCATCAGTCCTATAAAACCTGCAGCATCAACCGTATAAAACCAGCAGCATCAACCGTATAAAACCTGCAGCATCAACCCTATAAGAACCTGCAGCATCAACCCTATAAAACCTGCAGCATTAAAACTATAAAACCTGCAGCATCAACCCTATAAAACCTGCAGCATCAATCCTATAAGACCCAGCAGCATCAACCCTATAAAACCTGCAACATCACCCTATAAAACCTGCAGCATCAGTCCTATAAAACCTGCAGCATCAACCGTATAAAACCTGCAGCATCAACCGTATAAAACCAGCAGCATCAACCCTATAAGACCCTGCAGCATCAACCCTATAAAACCAGCAGCATCAACCCTATAAGACCTGCAGCACCAGCCATATAAAACCCGCAGCAGCAAAACTATAAAACCAGCAGCATCAACCCGATAAAACCTGCAGCATCAGTCCTATAAAACCTGCAGCACCAACCCTATAAAACCTGCAGCATCAACCCTATAAAACCCGCAGCAGCAGAACTATAAAACCAGCAGCATCAACCCTATAAAACCCGCAGCAGCAGAACTATAAAACCAGCAGCATCAACCCGATAAAACCTGCAGCATCAGCCCTATTAAACCTGCAGCATCAAAAGAATAAAACCAGCAGCATCAACCCTATAAAACCCGCAGCATCAACCCTATAAGACCTGCAGCATCAAAACTATAAAACCTGCAGCAGCAAAAGTATAAAACCTGCAGCATCAACCGTATAAAACCTGCAGCATCAACCCTATAAAACCTGCAGCATCAACCCTATAAAACCTGCAGCATCAGTTCTATAAAACCTGCAGCATCAACCCTATTAAACATGCAGCATCAGTTCTAGAAAACCTGCAGCATCAACCGTATAAAACCTGCAGCATCAACCCTATAAAACCTGCAGCATCAACCCTATAAAACCTGCAGCATCAGTTCTATAAAACCTGCAGCATCAACCCTATTAAACATGCAGCATCAGTTCTAGAAAACCTGCAGCATCAACCGTATAAAACCTGCAGCATCAACCCTATAAAACCTGCAGCATCAACCCTATAAAACCTGCAGCATCAACCCTATAAAACCTGCAGCATCAACCCTATAAAACCTGCAGCATCAACCCTATAAAACCTGCAGCATCAACCCTATAAAACCAGCAGCATCAACCCGATAAAACCTGCAGCATCAGCCCTATAAAACCTGCAGCATCAACCCTATAAAACCTGCAGCATCAGTCCTATAAAACCTGCAGCATCAACCCTATAAAGCCTGCAGCACCAATCCTATAAAACATGCAGCATTTGTCCTATAAATCCTGCAGCATCAACTGTATAAAACCTGCTACATCAACCCTATAAAACCCACAGCACCAACACTATAAAACCAACAGCAGCAACCTTATAAAACCTGCAGCATCAACCCTAAAATCCCGCAGCATCAACCCTATAAAACCTGCAACATCAACCCTCTAAAGCCTGCAGCATCAACCCTATAAAACGGGCAGCACCAACCCTATAAAATCAGCAGCATCAACCCTATAAAACCTGCAGCATTAACCCAAAAAAAACCGCACCAACCCTATAAAACCTGCAGCATCAACCCTATAAAACCTGCAGCATCAACCCTATAAAACCTGCAGCATCAACCCTATAAAACCGGCAGCATCAAAACTATAAAACCTGCAGCGTCAACCCTATAAAACCTGCAGGATCAAAACTATAAAATCTGCAGCATCAACCCTATAAAACCTGCAGCATCAACCCTATAAAACCTGCAGCATCAACCCGATAAAACCTGCAGCATCAAAACTATAAAACCTGCAGCATCAAAACTATAAAACCTGCAGCATCAACCCGATAAAACCTGCAGCATCAGCCCTATAAAACCTGCAGCATCAACCCTATAAAACCTGCAGCATCAACCCTATAAAACCTGCAGCATCAGTCCTATAAAACCTGCAGCATCAACCCTATAAAGCCTGCAGCACCAATCCTATAAAACATGCAGCATTTGTCCTATAAATCCTGCAGCATCAACTGTATAAAACCTGCTACATCAACCCTATAAAACCCACAGCACCAACACTATAAAACCAACAGCAGCAACCTTATAAAACCTGCAGCATCAACCCTAAAATCCCGCAGCATCAACCCTATAAAACCTGCAACATCAACCCTCTAAAGCCTGCAGCATCAACCCTATAAAACGGGCAGCACCAACCCTATAAAATCAGCAGCATCAACCCTATAAAACCTGCAGCATTAACCCAAAAAAAACCGCACCAACCCTATAAAACCTGCAGCATCAACCCTATAAAACCTGCAGCATCAACCCTATAAAACCTGCAGCATCAACCCTATAAAACCGGCAGCATCAAAACTATAAAACCTGCAGCATCAACCCTATAAAACCTGCAGCATCAACCCTATAAAACCTGCAGGATCAAAACTATAAAATCTGCAGCATCAACCCTATAAAACCTGCAGCATCAACCCTATAAAACCTGCAGCATCAACCCGATAAAACCTGCAGCATCAAAACTATAAAACCTGCAGCATCAAAACTATAAAACCTGCAGCATCAACCCGATAAAACCTGCAGCATCAACCCTATAAAACCTGCAGCATCAAAACTATAAAACCTGCAGCATCAAAACTATAAAACCTGCAGCATCAACCCTATAAAACCTGCAGCATCAACCCTATAAAACCTGCAGCGACAACCCTATAAAACCTGCAGCATCAACACTTTAAAACCTGCAGCATCAACCCTATAAAACCTGCAGCATCAACCCTATAAAACCTGCAGCGTCAGTCCGATAAAAGCTGCAGCATCAGCTCTATAAAACCTGCAGCATCAGTCCTATAAAACCTGCAGCATCAACCCTATAAAACCTGCAGCATCAACACTTTAAAACCTGCAGCATCAACCCTATAAAACCTGCAGCATCAACCCTATAAAACCTGCAGCGTCAGTCCGATAAAAGCTGCAGCATCAGCTCTATAAAACCTGCAGCATCAGTCCTATAAAACCTGCAGCATCAACCCTATAAAACCCGCAGCATCAACCCTATAAAACCAGCAGCATCAACCCTATAAAACCTGCAGCATCAACCCTTTTAAACCTGCAGCGTCAGTCCGATAAAAGCAGCAGCATCAGCCCTATAAAACCTGTAGCATCAACCCTATAAAACCTGCAGTATCAACCCTATAAAACCTGCAGCATCAACCCTATAAAACCTGCAGCATCAACCCTATAAAACCTGCAGCGTCAACCCTATAAAACCTGCAGCGTCAGTCCGATAAAAGCTGCAGCATCAGCCCTATAAAATATGCAGCATCAGTCCTATAAAACCTGCAGTATCAACCCTATAAAACCTGCAGTATCAACCCTATAAAACCTGCAGCATCAGCCCTATAAAACCTGCAGCATCAACCCTATAAAACCCGCAGCATCAACCCAATAAAACCTGCAGCGTCAGTCCGATAAAAGCTGCGGCGTCAACCCTATAAAACCTGCAGCATCAGTCCTATAAAACCTGCAGCATCAACCCTATAAAACCTGCAGCATCAGTCCTATAAAACCTGCAGCATCAACCGTATAAAACCTGCAGCATCAACCGTATAAAACCTGCAGCATCAACCCTATAAGAACCTGCAGCATCAACCCTATAAAACCTGCAGCATTAAAACTATAAAACCTGCAGCATCAACCCTATAAAACCCGCAACATCACCCTATAAAACCTGCAGCATCAGTCCTATAAAACCTGCAGCATCAACCCTATAAAACCTGCAGCATCAGTCCTATAAAACCAGCAGCATCAACCGTATAAAACCTGCAGCATCAACCCTATAAGACCCTGCAGCATCAACCCTATAAAACCAGCAACATCAACCCTATAAGACCTGCAGCACCAGCCCTATAAAACCCGCAGCAGCAAAACTATAAAACCTGCAGCATCAACCGTATAAAACCCGCAGCATCAACCCTGTAAGACACGCAGCATCAAAACTATAAAACCTGCAGCACCAATCCTATAAAACATGCAGCATTTGTCCTATAAATCCTGCAGCATCAACTGTATAAATCCTGCACCATCAACTGTATAAAACCTGCAGCATCAACCCTATAAAACCCACAGCACCAACACTATAAAACCAACAGCAGCAACCTTATAAAACCTGCAGCATCAACCCTAAAATCCCGCAGCATCAACCCTATAAAACCTGCAACATCAACCCTCTAAAGCCTGCAGCATCAACCCTATAAAACGGGCAGCACCAACCCTATAAAATCAGCAGCATCAACCCTATAAAACCTGCAGCATTAACCCAAAAAAACCTGCAGCATCAACCCTATAAAACCTGCAGCATCAAAACTATAAAACCTGCAGCATCAAAACTATAAAACCTGCAGCGTCAACCCTATAAAACCTGCAGCATCAACCCTATAAAACCTGCAGCATCTAAACTATAAAACCTGCAGCGTCAAGCCTATAAAACCTGCAGCATCAACCCTATAAAACCTGCAGCATCAAAACTATAAAACCTGCAGCATGAACCCTATAAAACCTGCAGCATCAACCCGATAAAACCTGCAGCATCAAAACTATAAAATCTGCAGCATCAACCGTATACAACCTGCAGCATCAACCCTATAAAACCTGCAGCATCAACACGATAAAACCTGCAGCATCAAAACTATAAAACCTGCAGCATCAACCCTATAAAACCTGCAGCGTCAACCCTATAAAACCTGCAGCATCAGTCATATAAAACCTGCAGCATCAACCCTATAAAACCTGCAGCATCAACACTTTAAAACCTGCAGCATCAACCCTATAAAACCTGCAGCATCAACCCTATAAAACCTGCAGCGTCAGTCCGATAAAAGCTGCAGCATCAGCCCTATAAAACCTGCAGCATCAGTCCTATAAAACCTGCAGCATCAACCCTATAAAACCCGCAGCATCAACCCTATAAAACCTGCAGCATCAACCCTATAAAACCTGTAGCATCAACCCTATAAAACCTGCAGTATCAACCCTATAAAACCTGCAGCATCAACCCTATAAAACCTGCAGCATCAACCCTATAAAACCTGCAGTATCAACCCTATAAAACCTGCAGCATCAACCCTATAAAACCCGCAGCATCAACCCTATAAAACCTGCAGCATCAACCCTTTTAAACCTGCAGCATCAAGACTATAAAACCTGCAGCATCAAGACTATAAAACCTGCAGCAGCAAAACTATAAAACCTGCAGCAACAACCCTATAAAACCTGCAGCGTCAAAACTATAAAACCTGCAGCATCAACCCTATAAATCCTGCAGCATCAACCCTATAAAACCTGCAGCGTCAGTCCGATAAAAGCTGCGGCGTCAACCATATAAAACCTGCAGCATCAGTCCTATAAAACCTGCAGCATCAACCCTATAAAACCTGCAGCATCAACCCTATAAGAACCTGCAGCATCAACCCTATAAAACCTGCAGCATTAAAACTATAAAACCTGCAGCATCAACCCTATAAAACCTGCAGCATCAACCCTATAAGACCCAGCAGCATCAACCCTATAAAACCCGCAACATCACCCTATAAAACCTGCAGCATCAGTCCTATAAAACCTGCAGCATCAACCCTATAAAACCTGCAGCATCAGTCCTATAAAACCTGCAGCATCAACCGTATAAAACCAGCAGCATCAACCGTATAAAACCTGCAGCATCAACCCTATAAGAACCTGCAGCATCAACCCTATAAAACCTGCAGCATTAAAACTATAAAACCTGCAGCATCAACCCTATAAAACCTGCAGCATCAATCCTATAAGACCCAGCAGCATCAACCCTATAAAACCTGCAACATCACCCTATAAAACCTGCAGCATCAGTCCTATAAAACCTGCAGCATCAACCGTATAAAACCTGCAGCATCAACCGTATAAAACCAGCAGCATCAACCCTATAAGACCCTGCAGCATCAACCCTATAAAACCAGCAGCATCAACCCTATAAGACCTGCAGCACCAGCCATATAAAACCCGCAGCAGCAAAACTATAAAACCAGCAGCATCAACCCGATAAAACCTGCAGCATCAACCCTATAAAACCTGCAGCACCAACCCTATAAGACACGCAGCATCAAAACTATAAAACCTGCAGCATCAACCCGATAAAACCTGCAGCATCAGCCCTATAAAACCTGCAGCATCAACCCTATAAAACCTGCAGCATCAACCCTTTTAAACCTGCAGCATCAAGACTATAAAACCTGCAGCATCAAGACTATAAAACCTGCAGCGTCAAAACTATAAAACCTGCAGCATCAACCCTATAAATCCTGCAGCATCAACCCTATAAAACCTGCAGCGTCAGTCCGATAAAAGCTGCGGCGTCAACCATATAAAACCTGCAGCATCAGTCCTATAAAACCTGCAGCATCAACCCTATAAAACCTGCAGCATCAACGCTATAAGAACCTGCAGCATTAAAACTATAAAACCTGCAGCATCAACCCTATAAAACCTGCAGCATCAACCCTATAAAACCCGCAACATCACCCTATAAAACCTGCAGCATCAGTCCTATAAAACCTGCAGCATCAACCCTATAAAACCTGCAGCATCAGTCCTATAAAACCTGCAGCATCAACCGTATAAAACCAGCAGCATCAACCGTATAAAACCTGCAGCATCAACCCTATAAGAACCTGCAGCATCAACCCTATAAAACCTGCAGCATTAAAACTATAAAACCTGCAGCATCAACCCTATAAAACCTGCAGCATCAATCCTATAAGACCCAGCAGCATCAACCCTATAAAACCTGCAACATCACCCTATAAAACCTGCAGCATCAGTCCTATAAAACCTGCAGCATCAACCGTATAAAACCTGCAGCATCAACCGTATAAAACCAGCAGCATCAACCCTATAAGACCCTGCAGCATCAACCCTATAAAACCAGCAGCATCAACCCTATAAAACCCGCAGCAGCAAAACTATAAAACCAGCAGCATCAAACCGATAAAACCTGCAGCATCAACCCTATAAAACCTGCAGCATCAACCCGATAAAACCTGCAGCATCAACCCTATAAAACCTGCAGCACCAACCCTATAAAACCTGCAGCGTCAGTCCGATAAAACCTGCAGCATCAACCCTATAAAACCCGCAGCATCAAAACTATAAAACCTGCAGCGTCAGTCCGATAAAAGCTGCAGCATCAACCCGATAAAACCTGCAGCATCAACCCTATAAAACCTGCAGCATCAACCCTATAAAACCTGCAGCATCAACCCTATAAAACCTGCAGCATCAACCCTATAAAACCCGCAGCATCAAAACTATAAAACCTGCAGCGTCAGTCCGATAAAAGCTGCAGCATCAACCCGATAAAACCTGCAGCATCAACCCTATAAAACCTGCAGCATCAACCCTATAAAACCTGCAGCATCAACCCTATAAAACCTGCAGCATCAACCCTATAAAACCTGCAGCATCAACCCTATAACACCTGCAGCATCAACCCTATAAAACCTGCAGCATCAACCCTATAAAACCTGCAGCATCAACCCTATAAAACCTGCAGCATCAACCCTATAAAACCTGCAGCATCAACCCTATAAAACCAGCAGCATCAACCCGATAAAACCTGCAGCATCAACCCTATAAAACCTGCAGCATCAACCCGATAAAACCTGCAGCATCAACCCTGTAAAACCTGCAGCATCAACACTTTAAAACCCGCAGCATCAACCCTATAAAACCTGCAGCATCAAAAGAATAAAACCAGCAGCATCAACCCTATAAAACCTGCAGCATCAACCCTATAAAACCCGCAGCATCAACCCTATAAGACCTGCAGCATCAAAACTATAAAACCTGCAGCAGCAAAAGTATAAAACCTGCAGCATCAACCCTATAAAACCTGCAGCATCAACCCTATAAAACCTGCAGCATCAGTTCTATAAAACCTGCAGCATCAACCGTATAAAACCTGCAGCATCAACCCTATAAAACCTGCAGCATCAGTTCTATAAAACCTGCAGCATCAACCCTATTAAACATGCAGCATCAGTTCTAGAAAACCTGCAGCATCAACCGTATAAAACCTGCAGCATCAGCCCTATAAAACCTGCAGCATCAACCCTATAAGACCCGCAGCATCAAAACTATAAAACCTGCAGCATCAACCCGATAAAACCTGCAGCATCAACCCTATAAAACCTGCAGCATCAACCGTATAAAACCTGCAGCATCAACCCTATAAAACCTGCAGCATCAACCGTATAAAACCCGCAGCATTAGCCCTATAAGACCCGCAGCATCAAAACTATAAAACCTGCAGCATCAACCGTATAAAACCTGCAGCATCAACCCTATAAAACCTGCAGCATCAACCGTATAAAACCCGCAGCATCAGCCCTATAAGACCCGCAGCATCAAAACTATAAAACCTGCAGCGTCAACCCTATAAAACCTGCAGCATCAACCGTATAAAACCTGCAGCATCAGCCCTATAAAACCTGCAGCATCAACCGTATAAAACCTGCAGCATCAGCCCTATAAAACCTGCAGCATCAACCCTATAAGACCCGCAGCATCAAAACTATAAAACCTGCAGCATCAACCCGATAAAACCTGCAGCATCAACCCTATAAAACCCGCAGCATCAGTCCTATAAAACCTGCAGCATCAACCCTATAAAACCTGCAGCATCAACCCTATAAAACCTGCAGCATCAACCCTATAAAACCTGCAGCATCAACCCTATAAAACATGCAGCATCAGTCCTATAAAACCTGCAGCATCAACAGTATAAAACCTGCAGCAACAACCGTATAAAACCCACAGCACCATCACTATAAAACCCACAGCAGCAACCTTATAAAACCTGCAGCGCCAACCCAAAAAATCCGCAGCATCAACCCTATAAAACCTGCAGCATCAGCCCTATAAAACCTGCAGCATCAACCCTATAAAACCTGCAGCATCAACCCTAAAAAACCTGCAGCATCAGTCCTATAAAACCTGCAGCATCAACCGTATAAAACCTGCAGCATCAACCCTATAAAACCCGCAGCATCAACCCTATAAAACCTGCAGCATCAACCCTATAAAACCTGCAGCATCAACCCTATAAAACCAGCAGCATCAACCCTATAAAACCTGCAGCATCAAAACTATAAAACCAGCAGCATCTACCCTATAAAACCAGCAGCATCAAAACTATAAAACCTGCAGCATCAAAACTATAAAACCAGCAGCATCAACCCTAAAAAACCTGTAGCATCAACCCTATAAAACCTGCAGCATCAAAACTATAAACCCTGCAGCATCAAAACTATAAACCCTGCAGCATCAAAACTATAAAACCAGCAGCATCAAGCGGTAAAACCAGCAGCATCAAAACTATAAAACCAGCAGCATCAACTAGATAAAACCAGCAGCTTAAAAACTATAAACCCTGCAGCATCAAAAGTATAACACCTGCAGCATCAAAACTATAAAACCAGCAGCATCAACCGTATAAAACCAGCAGCTTCAAAACTATAAAACCTGCAGCATCAAAACTATAAAACCTGCAGCATCAACCCTATAAAACCTGCAGCATCAAAATTATAAAACCAGCTGCAACAACCCTATAAAACCTGCAGGATCAACCC
The DNA here is from genome assembly GCF_047496885.1 of Scyliorhinus torazame. NCBI lineage: Eukaryota > Metazoa > Chordata > Chondrichthyes > Carcharhiniformes > Scyliorhinidae > Scyliorhinus > Scyliorhinus torazame. Next base: position 380,841,608 of record NC_092707.1, on the reverse strand, counting down.
TATAAAACCTGCAGCATCAACCCAATAAAACCTGCAGCGTCAACCCAAAAAACTTGCAGCATCAACCCTATAAAACCTGCAGCATCAACAGTATAAAACCTGCAGCAACAACCGTATAAAACCCACAGCACCATCACTATAAAACCCACAGCAGCAACCTTATAAAACCTGCAGCGCCAACCCAAAAAATCCGCAGCATCAACCCTATAAAACCTGCAGCATCAACCCTATAAAACCTGCAGCATCAACCCTATAAAACCTGCAGCATCAACCCTATAAAACCTGCAGCATCAACCCTATAAAACCTGCAGCATCAGCCCTATAAAACCTGCAGCATCAACCCTATAAAACCTGCAGCATCAACCCAAAAAACTTGCAGCATCAACGCTAAAAAACCCGCAGCATCAACCCTATAAAATCCGCAGCATCAACCCTATAAAACCTGCAGCATCAACCCTATAAAACCTGCAGCATCAGCCCTATAAAACCTGCAGCATCAATCCTATAAGACCCAGCAGCATCAACCCTATAAAACCTGCAGCATCAACCCTATAAAACCCGCAGCATCAAAACTATAAAACCTGCAGCGTCAGTCCGATAAAAGCTGCAGCATCAACCCTATAAAATATGCAGCATCAACCCTATAAAATCCGCAGCATCAACCCTATAAAACCTGCAGCATCAACCCTATAAAACCTGCAGCATCAGCCCTATAAAACCTGCAGCATCAATCCTATAAGACCCAGCAGCATCAACCCTATAAAACCTGCAGCATCAACCCTATAAAACCCGCAGCATCAAAACTATAAAACCTGCAGCGTCAGTCCGATAAAACCTGCAGCATCAACCCGATAAAACCTGCAGCATCAACCCTATAAAACCTGCAGCATCAACCCTATAAAACCTGCAGCATCAACCCTATAAAACCTGCAGCATCAACCCTATAAAACCCGCAGCATCAAAACTATAAAACCTGCAGCGTCAGTCCGATAAAAGCTGCAGCATCAACCCGATAAAACCTGCAGCATCAACCCTATAAAACCTGCAGCATCAACCCTATAAAACCTGCAGCATCAACCCTATAAAACCTGCAGCATCAACCCTATAAAACCTGCAGCATCAACCCTATAACACCTGCAGCATCAACCCTATAAAACCTGCAGCATCAACCCTATAAAACCTGCAGCATCAACCCTATAAAACCTGCAGCATCAACCCTATAAAACCTGCAGCATCAACCCTATAAAACCAGCAGCATCAACCCGATAAAACCTGCAGCATCAACCCTATAAAACCTGCAGCATCAGTCCTGTAAAACCTGCAGCATCAACACTTTAAAACCCGCAGCATCAACCCTATAAAACCTGCAGCATCAAAAGAATAAAACCAGCAGCATCAACCCTATAAAACCTGCAGCATCAACCCTATAAAACCCGCAGCATCAACCCTATAAGACCTGCAGCATCAAAACTATAAAACCTGCAGCAGCAAAAGTATAAAACCTGCAGCATCAACCCTATAAAACCTGCAGCATCAACCCTATAAAACCTGCAGCATCAGTTCTATAAAACCTGCAGCATCAACCGTATAAAACCTGCAGCATCAACCCTATAAAACCTGCAGCATCAGTTCTATAAAACCTGCAGCATCAACCCTATTAAACATGCAGCATCAGTTCTAGAAAACCTGCAGCATCAACCGTATAAAACCTGCAGCATCAGCCCTATAAAACCTGCAGCATCAACCCTATAAGACCCGCAGCATCAAAACTATAAAACCTGCAGCATCAACCCGATAAAACCTGCAGCATCAACCCTATAAAACCTGCAGCATCAACCGTATAAAACCTGCAGCATCAACCCTATAAAACCTGCAGCATCAACCGTATAAAACCCGCAGCATTAGCCCTATAAGACCCGCAGCATCAAAACTATAAAACCTGCAGCATCAACCGTATAAAACCTGCAGCATCAACCCTATAAAACCTGCAGCATCAACCGTATAAAACCCGCAGCATCAGCCCTATAAGACCCGCAGCATCAAAACTATAAAACCTGCAGCGTCAACCCTATAAAACCTGCAGCATCAACCGTATAAAACCTGCAGCATCAGCCCTATAAAACCTGCAGCATCAACCGTATAAAACCTGCAGCATCAGCCCTATAAAACCTGCAGCATCAACCCTATAAGACCCGCAGCATCAAAACTATAAAACCTGCAGCATCAACCCGATAAAACCTGCAGCATCAACCCTATAAAACCCGCAGCATCAGTCCTATAAAACCTGCAGCATCAACCCTATAAAACCTGCAGCATCAACCCTATAAAACCTGCAGCATCAACCCTATAAAACCTGCAGCATCAACCCTATAAAACATGCAGCATCAGTCCTATAAAACCTGCAGCATCAACAGTATAAAACCTGCAGCAACAACCGTATAAAACCCACAGCACCATCACTATAAAACCCACAGCAGCAACCTTATAAAACCTGCAGCGCCAACCCAAAAAATCCGCAGCATCAACCCTATAAAACCTGCAGCATCAGCCCTATAAAACCTGCAGCATCAACCCTATAAAACCTGCAGCATCAACCCTAAAAAACCTGCAGCATCAGTCCTATAAAACCTGCAGCATCAACCGTATAAAACCTGCAGCATCAACCCTATAAAACCCGCAGCATCAACCCTATAAAACCTGCAGCATCAACCCTATAAAACCTGCAGCATCAACCCTATAAAACCAGCAGCATCAACCCTATAAAACCTGCAGCATCAAAACTATAAAACCAGCAGCATCTACCCTATAAAACCAGCAGCATCAAAACTATAAAACCTGCAGCATCAAAACTATAAAACCAGCAGCATCAACCCTAAAAAACCTGTAGCATCAACCCTATAAAACCTGCAGCATCAAAACTATAAACCCTGCAGCATCAAAACTATAAACCCTGCAGCATCAAAACTATAAAACCAGCAGCATCAAGCGGTAAAACCAGCAGCATCAAAACTATAAAACCAGCAGCATCAACTAGATAAAACCAGCAGCTTAAAAACTATAAACCCTGCAGCATCAAAAGTATAACACCTGCAGCATCAAAACTATAAAACCAGCAGCATCAACCGTATAAAACCAGCAGCTTCAAAACTATAAAACCTGCAGCATCAAAACTATAAAACCTGCAGCATCAACCCTATAAAACCTGCAGCATCAAAATTATAAAACCAGCTGCAACAACCCTATAAAACCTGCAGGATCAACCCTATAAAACCTGCAGCATCAACCCAATAAAACCTGCAGCGTCAACCCAAAAAACTTGCAGCATCAACCCTATAAAACCTGCAGCATCAACAGTATAAAACCTGCAGCAACAACCGTATAAAACCCACAGCACCATCACTATAAAACCCACAGCAGCAACCTTATAAAACCTGCAGCGCCAACCCAAAAAATCCGCAGCATCAACCCTATAAAACCTGCAGCATCAACCCTATAAAACCTGCAGCATCAACCCTATAAAACCTGCAGCATCAACCCTATAAAACCTGCAGCATCAACCCTATAAAACCTGCAGCATCAGCCCTATAAAACCTGCAGCATCAACCCTATAAAACCTGCAGCATCAACCCAAAAAACTTGCAGCATCAACGCTAAAAAACCCGCAGCATCAACCCTATAAAATCCGCAGCATCAACCCTATAAAACCTGCAGCATCAACCCTATAAAACCTGCAGCATCAGCCCTATAAAGCCTGCAGCTTCAACCATATAAAACCTGCAGCAACAACCCTATGAAGCCTACAGCATCAGTCCTATAAAACCTGCAGCATCAACCTTCTAAAACCTGCAGCCTGAACCCTATAAAACCTGCAGCATCAACCCTATAAAAACTGCAGCATCAACCCTATAAAACCTGCAGCATCAACCCTATAAAACCTGCAGCATCAACCCTATTAAAACTGCAGCATCAACCCTATAAAAACTGCAGCATCAACCCTATAAAACCTGCAGCATCAACCCTATCAAAACTGCAGCATCAACCCTATAAAACCTGCAGCATCAACCCTATAAAAACTGCAGCATCAACCCTATAAAACCTGCAGCATCAGTCCTATAAAGCCTGCAGCCTCAACCCTATAAAACCTGCAGCATCAACCCTATAAAACCTGCAGCATCTGTCCAATATACCCTGCAGCCTGAACTCTATAAAACCTGGAGCATCAACACAGATAAAACCTGCAGCATCAGTCCTATAAAACCTGCAGCATCAACCCTATGAAACCTGCAGCATCAACTCTATAAAACCTGCAGCATCAGTCCTATAAAACCTGCAGCATCAGCCCTATAAAACCTGCAGCATCAGCCCAATGAAGCCTGCTGCATCAGTCCAATACAGCCTGCAGCATCAGTCCTATAAAACCTGCAGCATCAGCCCTATACATTCTGCAGCATCATCCCTAGAAAACCTGCAGCATCAGTCCGATAAAACATACAGCATCAGCCCTATCAAGCCCGCTGCATCAACCCTATAAAACGTGCAGCATCAACCCTATAAAACCTGCAGCATCAGCCCTATCAAAGTGCAGCATCAACCCTATAAAAACTGCAGCATCAGTACTATAAAGCCTGCAGCATCAATCCTATAAAACATGCAGCATCAGTCCTTTCAAGCCTGCAGTATCAGCGCTATAAAACCTGCAGCATCAACCCTATAAAGCCTGCAGCATCAACCCTATAAAACCTGCAGCATCAACCCTATAAAACATGCAGCATCAACCCTATAAAACCTGCAGCATCAACCCTATAAAACCTGCAGCATCAACCCTATAAAACCTGCAGCATCAACCCTATAAAACATGCAGCATCAACCCTATTAAACCAGCAGCATCAACCCTATAAAACCTGCAGCATCAACCCTATAAAACCTGCAGCATCAACCCTATAAAATCTGCAGCATCAGTCCTATAAATCCTGCAGCACAGTCCTTTAAAACCTGCAGCATCAGTCTTATAAAACCTGCAGCATCAACCCTATAAAACCTGCAGCATCAGTCCTATAAATCTGTCATGATATTCAGATAAACATATCCTGGTTTAAAACACACATACACACTGATGGTTAGATCAACGGACCAATCAACACACACGCAACATCACAGCCAATCACCAGTGAGAGCACACGCACTATAAAACGGAGAACACCACAGTTCCCGCTCATTCCAGCAGGAGATAGCTCAGGGCACAGAGCTCAAAGCGTGCCACTCAGACATACACCATGTGCTGAGTGCCTCTCTAAGAGAGTGTTAGGGCTGGGTCCACAGGTTAAAGGGTAAAGTACGAACCACAGTCATAAGTTTGCAGATGTTGTTATCAAAAGTAATAAAACACAGTTGTACCATCTACAACTGTGTTGGTTCGTTTGTGTAGCAGAGCACCCAACACGACATAGTACCAGCATTGGAACCCAGCAACTGGGAGACCTACCTGCACATCTTCAGGGATCTGCCATCCTGCGCCATGGACACCATCAGCCCGCTGCAGCTGCTCCAAATCGCTGGAAACGTCGGCGTCAACTGGAAGCTGTTTAAACAGCGCTTCCAGTTCTTTCTAGAAGCCACAGAAAGGGAGAATGCATCGGACACCAGGAAAATCACCCTCCTCCTCTCCACGGCAGGGCAACACGCCATCCACATCTACAACTCCCTGGCATTGGCGGAAGGCGAGGACAAGACGAAGTACAAGACGGTCCTTCTAAAACTTGAGCAGCACTTCACCGTCGAGGTGAATGAGAGCTTCGAAAGGTACCTCTTCCAGCAGCGCCTGCAGGGTAAGGATGAGCCTTTTCAATCTTTCCTGACATAGCTCCATATCCTCGCGCAGTCCTGCAGCTATGAGGCCACCTCCGATTCCATGATTCGGGACCAGATAGTTTTTGGGGTCACCTCGGGCACCCTACGCCAGTAGGTCCTCAAAATTAAGAGCCTCACCCTAGCCACCGCCATCGAAGCCTGCGTCCTCCATGAAAACGCGGCCAGCCGGTACTCCCAATTCCAGGTGGCCGAATCGGCACGGCAGGGGTCCTATGAGGCCGAGCGGGTCCAGTCGATCGAGTTCCCCCCGGCCCGCGGCCCGGACGAGGGCGGCCATTTTGCCCGCTTTCCACAGCATCCCGCGCTTGTACGCGCCAAAAGAAACGTCAACGCAGAGGGACGTGATGCGCAGGCGCGCTCTACGCAGGACCGAACTGCGCATGCGCGGTGGTGCAACGAACGCCATGACGTCATGACGTGCGGCAACTGTGGATCCGCACATTTAAAGCGGCAATGTCCAGCAAAGAATCGACAATGCCTCCGCTGTGGCAAGATGGGCCACTACGCTGCCTGCTGTCGAGCAGCTCAACCTGCCAACGCTCCGCAATTCCGCCAGCCTCGTAGGGACGTGCGGGCCATTCAGCCTCCATACACCGAGTCATACCCTGATGACGTGCAGACCGGTGATACCGACGACCGGCAAGCCTTCCGCGTTGCGGTCATTGACAGGAATCAGATGTCCCCAAGTAGGACCCACCAGCCGATGCCAGTGAACAGCGTTAATCTGGGTGGTGAATGGTGTGCCACCCTAACGGTCAACCCAAATTCGTCATCCACCTACTAGGCTGGACTTATGAGCCTGTTTGCACATTGGACTCACTAAAGTGTTATGCCACAATGTTAATGTGTTTCTCTTTTTGTCGTGACAGGAGTTCGTTTTCGATGTTTGATGATTGCACTTGTTTTGTTTGTGGTACAACCTCGTTGCTATGTTGCACCTGACACCTTCCCATGTATATAGTTTAGCCTCATGTACATGTTGTAGATATTGCACACACATATTCAGCTGCACTCAGTAGTCACCAATATTTATTACCACATAGGCACATATTCTTGTAAAAAGGGGGGATGTCATGATATTCAGATAAACATATCATGGTGCAAACACATATACATACTGATCGACAGATCAACGGACCAATCAACACACACGCAACATCACAGCCAATCACCAGTGAGAGCACACGCACTATAAAATGGGGAACACCACAGTTCCCGCTCATTCCAGCAGGAGACAGCTCAGGGCACAGAGCTCACAGCGTGCCACTCAGACATACACCATGTGCTGAGTGCATCTCTAAGATAGTGCTAGGGCTAGGTCCACAGGTTAAAGGGTAAAGTACGAACCACAGTCATAAGTTTGCAGATGTTGTTATCAAAAGTAATAAAACACAGTTGTACCATCTACAACCGTGTTGGTTCGTTTGTGTAGCGGAACACCCAACACGACAAAACCTGCAGCATCAACTCTATAAAACCAACAGCATCAACCCTATAAAACTTGCAGCATCAGCCCTATAAAACCTGCAGCATCAGCCCTATAAATTCTGCAGCATCAGCCCTATAAAACCTGCAGCATCAGTCCTATAAAACCTGCAGCATCAACCCTATAAAACCTGCAGCATCAGTCCTATAAAACCTGCAGCATCAGTCCTATAAAACCTGCAGCATCAGCCCTATAAATTCTGCAGCATCAGCCCTATAAAACCTGCAGCATCAGTCCGATAAAACCTACAGCATCAACCCTATAAAACCTGCAGCATCAGTCCGATAAAACCTGCAGCATCAACCCTATAAAACCTGCAGCATCAACCCTATAAAACCTGCAGCATCAGTCCGATAAAACCTGCAGCATCAGTGCTATAAAACGTGCACCATCAACCCGATAAAAACTGCATCAACCCTATAAAATCTGCAGCATCAGCCCTATAAAGCCTGCAGCATCAACCCTATAAAATCTGCAGCATCAGCCCTATAAAGCCTGCATTTGTGGAACTTGGGCAGAACATCACATCCCAGTCAGATTTTACCCCCCGCCCAAGCGGCTACACCCTTGCACCTTCCAGTCAGCATTTACTGGAATGCGACCAGCAACAGGTAGCCTTTCAGATACTTTCCTCCTCCCTAGATTGATAGCAGAGCAGAGAGGTTTATACGGACCACAAAACCTTGAATAGCTTGGGTTTCTTTTTTCCAGAGAAGAGATAGCGCAGCTCATGATGGGTAACTCATGCTGACCTTGCCAGCGCCGTTCACACGTCTTGAAAGAATTTGGAGAAAGAGACGTCTTAAAGAAGATGAGGGAGTTTGGTGGGGGCGTGCAGGCAAGACATTTCCATCAGAAATAGAGGTCATAAAAATAAGACAGTGGCTAATAAATTGAACAGAGAATTCAGGAGAAACTACTTGGCCGGAAAATGGTGAGACTGTGGAACTCACTGCCACACGGAGCAGTGGAGGAAAATGGCACAGATGAATTCAAGGGGAAGTTAGATAAGCAGATGAGGGAGAGAGGAGTAGGAGAATCGGGTTTGATGAAAAAGGGTGGGAATGGGTTTGTGTGAAGCATAAATACCAGCTCGGGCCTGTTGGGCCGAACTGCCTGTTGCTGAGGTGCAAATATTTTGTAGCTTGGTAACAACGCCTGTCCTTTCAGTGCCTCAGGCTGAGATCAGCTAACATGGACGAGAGAACAAACCAGGAGAGAATCTTCCTAATCTCCAGGGTTCCAGTCTTACACCTCAAGCTGAATTCATGACGATTATGCTTTTCTGTCTGACTGGCCGCTGGGTTCCTGTTCAGTCTACTAGTTGTTTTGGCAGAGTTACATTTGCTATCGAGACACGATGGCCAAACCACAACACACTGGTGTGCTTGGATCAAGCTGTCCTCTTTGGTGAGTTCCTGCCTTTCACTTCGCCATCAATTACTTCAAACTTTAGGCGACATTGTATTTGGTTGGTCCACAGCCTTCAATGAAAAGTGTTTGGTTTGGCTTTCACAGTTAACTTTCCCACTTGAACTATGCAACCTTTACCTGGCGCCACACAGGACAGACAGCATTTCACAGTCTGTGTTACTCTTCGTATTATGCAAGCGGCTGGATCCCAGCCTGCTACGGTGACCATTTACTTGGTCCATTGGAGCTCTGAAGGAAGCTCGCCAATGGCTGAGGGAGTCGATAGGCAGAGACAACATACGGAAAGGGTTTATACAACAAGTGATTAGGATTTTGAATGCACTGCTCCATAGGTTGCGAGAAACCGGTCCAGACGTCACTTTTAAAAGGGAATTGGATATAAAGAAGAAAAACTGTAGGGATTTTGGGAGAGAGCCGGGGAGAGAGAGGCTAACTGGGTTGCTCTTTGAAAGACCTTGCACGGATTCGATGGGCTGAATGGCATCCTCTGTGTTGTACGGTTCTACAATTTTGCACCTGGTACAGTTGGTACAATTGGTACTGTTGCAATACAGTTCATGTTATTTAATACCAGAGACCATTTTATTTGAGTCCAGTGATAAACCACAGTCTCCTGTAAAGCATGGACTTTGTACAGTGCTGACCCTGATAGAGAACTTGTGTACAATGCCCCTTGGTGACCCTTTCTGAACACTGCCATTGAAGGGACGATCGACTGCGGAAAGCTTCTAGTCATCATTTTAAAAACGGGCCAGCAATGTTACCCTACCCTTTGGAGTGTGAATATGACTGTGAATGTTGTTGAGAGAATGCAGCTACATGAATAACAGATGCAGCGGCACCATCATCACACACTCAATCTGACAGCTACGTTGGGGTTGTTTGAGTGCCTGTGACAATACTTACATCTTCAAAAGGCAAATTTAAAAATGGTTACAAGCAGAGCTAACCAGAAAGTAGACCATCAAAAAGAACAAGCGAAAGCCCACAGTGAAACGATGAAAAGCAGCAAAACTTGTGCGACAGGAGTACACAGTGACTGGAGTTAAGATTGAATAGAATGGTGAGGAACAGGTTCAAGGGTCTAAGTGGCCGTTCCATTTACCATATCCTCATAGAATCACAGAATTTACAGTGCACAAGGAGGCCATTCGGCCCATCGAGTCTGCACCAGCCCTTGGAAAGAGCACCCCATTTAAGCCCACACTTGCAACTTATCCCAGAAACCCCCATCTAACCTTTTTGGACACTGGGGGCAATTTATCATGGCCAATCCACCTAACCTGCACATCTTTGGACTGTGGGAGGAAACCGGAGCACCCGGAGGAAACCCACGCAGACACAGGGAGAACGTGCAGACTCCGCACAGACCGAACCTGGGACCCTGGAGCTGTGAAGCAACTGTGCTAACCACTGTGCTACCCATTTATGACAACATCGCCCCATTGGTCTTCTGAACTTTTGTCTGCTGCTCGATGGCGCTTCAACTTCCGGAAGACCGGTTTTCCGGCAGGTCTGTTGTGTATTATCAGCTTGTTTGGCCTTTTGAAGCGATGCGTCTGTAAAACCGGTTTTCTTGCAAGTCTCTTTTTACCGCGATGCTTCTTGCTGCATTGCCGTATGCTTTCTGGCCTGTTGCCCATGTTGTCAATGCCTTCCTCTTCAGTTCCGCGGGTGCGCCCCACGGTATCCTCCACTTTCCTTCTCTTCTTCCTTCTCATGGGAAGGATCTTTTGAACGCACTTCTTTTTCTTTTTTGCTTTAGTGGCCCCCGTCATGTCGCTGGACAGCGCCACGGGACTATTTGTTTGTGGCTTGTCTGCCGTGCAGGCTGACCCTGGTTCTTCCTCCACCAAAGCTGCTTTTGGTTCCTTAGCTGGACCAATGAGTTTTGTTTGATCCATGGGTGTGTCTACCCACATGAGTTGGGTATGAGTTGCATGCCTATCACCTGATGAAACGTCCAGTGTTGGCATACTTTTGGATGATTGTACGGTTGGGACCCTGGAGCTGTGAAGCAACAGTGCTAACCACTGTGCTACCGTGCTATCCTGATGAATGAAGAGTTTTTTTTTAGAACAAAGATGTTTTACATTTTTCACCTGAGGATACTTTTTGTACTTCCTCAGTCCCTGAAATTATATCCTTTCTCTTTGCCAATTTCTACTTTTGTCCTTTCTGCGTTCTCTCTGTGTATCACACTAACCCCATCGAAAGGATGCACTGGATTGTTGTTCTCAGGTTTCCTCCCTACAGATGTGTAAATCCAGTTAAAGCAGGGGTTCCCAAACAGGAGCCTGAGGAGAGATTCCAGGGGTTTCGCGACTTGGGGGCTGGTTTTACTGGTGGGCAGCAGCTGAGGGTGACCGCGGACAAGATAATCAAATGAGTGATGAGTGGGAGGGTCTTTCCCCCGCCATATTGCTGATCTCCCACTGCTCCTCGAGGGCTCTTTCCACCTTTCTGCTCTCCTTTGGCTCTGTTCGTACAAATGCTCCTTACTCTCCCCTAGTGCTTTCTCTGTTCTCTAATCTCCTGCTCTCTCCATGCTTTGCTCTCTTGGTGCTCCTACAAAGGATAGGTGGACTCTGCAGTGAGAAGCATATCCGTCTCACTGCCCTCTGTTTCTTAAAAGCATTATTAAAACATCCTTTGCATGCAGCACTTTCCTTAACGGTGAAAAGCCAGGATGTAGAACCAGAGGCTCCATGTCCCAGTGATGGAGCTACGAGGAAGAAAGGACCCAGTCACAGTCGAAAACCAATCGTGTGGAAGGGCTTCCTCCCAACACTGATGGCCCTACCAGCTCTGGGCAAGTTCATTCTCAACTTTTCTGATGGTGGCCAAGAACGCCTCACTGTTTTGGCACCCACCTTTCTGCCTCAGCAGCACCCAGCTCTCCCAGTGGGACTGCCGGCCGTCCTGTGCTACGGGCCTCTGACTGGATTTCCCACCTCAGGAACCCGATGACAAGCATAGAGGGGCCCGATTAGGTGACCGCCTTCCAGACGTCTGTGCCACCGGACTATCAACTGACACCCTTGATGCCTGGGACACCCACGTTGCCCCGACAACAGAGGCCTGACACCTGATGGAAATTTCAGCCCACAAATTTTCCATGAGCCTAAGTATCTCCCTTCTGGATAAGAGAGATTGATTTAACAGTGTAAATATAAGGAAATATCCTCGGGGATGCTGAACTCCCCTGATACAGCTGTGTTTATTGAACTTGTTGCGGTTTCCAGCATTTCCAGTTGGTGGTGGGGACCCTGGTAAGTTCAGCTCTTTATCAGCTTGGCCCAGGGGGTGGTAGTCTTCTCCTGAGTCCAGGTGTGGCTTTGAGTGTGGTTACGGTACTGGATTAGTAACCCGGTGGCGGCAAATTCAGGTCTCACCACAGCAAGATGTGAAACCCAATTCAATAAACCTGGTCCATTGTAACCCGGCATCAGAGACACCATCCACAGCTCCACAAATGCCCTTCAGAGTAAAAAGGGCGTGAGCGTTCTTGTGATGTCGTTCTTGCTTGTCGTTCAAGGCCAAGATGACCAAGTTCATCATCTTTGGTGGTGGGTAGGGTTCTGGTCGATAATTAGTTGAATTAAAAGAAGAATCAGCCCAGAAGGTTCTGCTGCAAATGGACTGGGTAACACAGGTGATTGGTTTTGAATGAGTTGCCGGCTCAAGATTTCCTCTCCTTGCGCTTTCTCCAGGGCGGGATTTTCCAGCGTTTTCCGTCGGCGGATCCTTCTGGTCCAACCCGCCCATTCACCATGGGAATTGGGAATTCGTATTCTACGAAGCCTACGGGGAGATCAATCAGCGATTTCCCCCGTGGTCTTCTTCAGGGTTAGCATACCCTTTTCACTGTTTTTTCCTTGGTGCTTCTGGGACACTACCAAAATGGCTGCTCGTTTACCTCACAAAACAACAATGCCTGCATTTCAGCCTGCGTGGCTGTGATGATAACCTTGGGGTAGCCTCAGGATGTGAAAAGTGCTCTATCGGTGGAAGTCTGTTCTTTCTTTCAACAACTTGGGACAAAGCAAGGTCAAACATTGCATCAATGTTTAAATTGGTCTCTTTGTCACAACTGGTTTCAGCTCGGCCATTTCTGAGGGCAGGTAAGGGTCAACTACATTGCCCTGGACCTGGGGTCACATGTACGCCAGACCAGGTAAGGACGGCAGATTTCCTTCCCTAATGGGTGTTCGTGAGCGAGATAGGTTTTTACAACAATCAATGATGGTTGTCATGGTCACCATTAGAGACTAATAATAATAATATTTATTATCACAAGTAGTCTTACATTAACATTCCAATGAAGTTACTGTGAAAAGCCCCTAGTCGCCACATTCCGGCGCCTGTTCGGGTACACAGAGGGAGAATTCAGAATGTCCAAATTACCTAACAAGCACGTCTTTGGGACTTGTGGGAGGAAACTGGAGCACCTGGAGGAAACCCACGCAGACACAAGGAGAACGTGCAGACTCCGCACAGACAGTGACCCAAGCCGGGAATCGAACCTGGAATCCTGGAGCTGTGAAGCAACAGTGCTATCCACTGTGCTACCGTGCCGCCTAGCTTTATATTCCCGATTTTATATAATTGTATTTAAATTCGCCCAATTGCCATGCTGGGTTTTGAACCCGTGTCTCCACAGGATTAACCTGAACCTCTAGGTTAGCTGTCCAATGACATTACCACTACGGCACCATCTCTCCCCCACCCTCCCCCCCACAGCAGGTGAGGTACTCAGGAAGGCACCTTCAATAGCGAGAAAACGTGACTCCAAAAGCGGTTAGAACACATTAGGCAGAATGTTTTAGTCCATCTCCTATTGTCGTATAAGCAAGTTCAAGAGGGGGCCGAGTGGTTAGTTGACAAAGGAGAAGATTGAAGGTTCACAAATGGTGTGTGATATTTCCTGCGTTGGGACCAACAAACAAACAAAGAACAAAGAAAAGTACAGCACAGGAACAGGCCCTTCGGCCCTCCAAGCCCGTGCCGACCATGCTGCCCGACTAAACTACAATCTTCTACACTTCCTGGGTCCTGGGACACTAGAGGTCCTGACCCTAGGGACTAGCTGACGTTCCTATTTTCTTGTGTGTCTGTTCTGTAGTACAAGCATTAAAGAGTCTAAAACCCTGTTGTTACCGCCAGACATTGTGCTGGACCGAGTCAGGTGGACAGCTGCAAGTAACCCAAGAATCCCAAATGCATTAGACTTTTCAGTTCTGGTCCAGAAGTGAAAACATACTTTTTTAAATTCTTTCACCGGATGTGGGCATTTCTGGCAAGGCTAGAATTTATTGTCCATTCTTAATTTCCCTTGAGAAGGTAGTGGTGAGCTAACTTCTTGAACTGCTGCAGTCCATGTGCTGATATTCGGGAGGGAGTCCCAGGTTTTTGTCCCGGCGATGGCAGAGGAATGTCGATATCTTTCCAAGTCAGGATGTGCATGACTTGGAAGGGAACCTGTAGATGGTGGGTGTTCACATGTGTCTGCTGCCCTTGTCCATCTAGATAGTAAGGGTCGCAGGCTTGGGAGGTGCTGCTGAAGGAGCCTTGGTGAGTTGCTGCTGTGCATCTTGTAGATGGTACACATGGCTGCCACTCTGTGCAAACCTGCATCAGCGTAACAACAAATCATGGACTGGATTCTCTGCACCCCGACACCGAAATCGCGTCCGGCTCCGGGGCGAAGAATCCAGTTCCATGCATGGAATCAGGACTCGGAGAGTACGCCGAGCCGCGTATCCCCCACCTGCGCCCATTGCCAGAGGCCCACCCCACTATTCTCCGCCCCTGACTGGCCGAAGTCCCGACGGCGTGGATCTAATCTGGTCCTGCCATACGGGATTGATGCGACCATCAATTCACTCGAAGACATGTGGAGAAGTAAACCGTGGTTTTAATCAGCTTAGAAATGAGCCTGCCTGTGACCGGCACAACAGTGAAGGCGGCCCCGCAGGTCAGCAGCTCTTATACTTCCTGTAAATGGGGTAGAGCCATGGGCGGAGCCCGTACATGCCCCAACACATCCCCTGTGGGTGAAGCCACACAATGGCCCATAGGTAGAGCCCACAGGGTTAATAACATAACACAGTGCACTGGTGAATTATCAGTAATTATACATTCACCACAGGGATACTCGCATGGCGGACTCAGTCTCCGGCTGCCATGGTCGGGGGAGGGCCGATCGGAGGGCAAGGGGCCCTCATACGGGACTGGGTATTTTCAAGCGGGCGGTCCGGGTCGGGCACGCAGCAGATCGGGGGCACTATTTCCGCGGTCCAGCTCCACGGTCTGAGTCCACCATGCAGCACACGCAGCCGCTGGAGGCCATCGCTGTGCGCATGCGTGGCCCCTGACCCGGAGGTGCGGGGTCCCGTATCTGCAACTGGAGCTGCGAGCTTCACGATGGCTCCCTGCTAGCCCCCTGCTGAGCTGTGAATCTGTGGCCTTTTGACGCCAGTTTTTCTGGCGTAAAAGACCACAGTTTTCACAACGGCGTGGGGACATAGTCCCTGAAACGGAGAATCCCGCCCAATATTTCTGTGACATCCCAAAGCCCGACATAACATTAAAATTACATTTGAAGTGCCGTTGCTGCTTGAGAGAAAGATTTATGTGCGGAATTGTGGAAATTCTACAATTTGGTTTAATATCGGATTTCTGGCTTTAACCTGATGATTTTCGACGTTGATTCATTCACACCATCAGTAGGTGGCAGTAGCGAACCTGACATACCTGCCAGTCTACTTCATAATATACAATCTCAACTCAGGAAATTCCTACACTTCAGTTCAATGCTGGAATAAAGAGACTAGACCTTTGGGTTCGGTTTCATGTCTGGGTCAATTCAGAAGCAGCACACGTTGATGGATATAATGTTAAATAAATTCACACTTGTCACATTAGTATCCAATTATCAGGCAGACACTGCCAGTATCGGGGAACTGCTCCCAGCACAGGTCTGTGTGTACAAAATCTCCCCGGGAAAGCTACTGCTTTAATACTTTAGGAAGTGTTGTTTTAAAATTAGACAGCAAATGCAATGCTACGGTGAGGAGGCATACAGAACGCAGACAGGCTCGTGTATAACTGTTATGGGCAGCACGGTAGCACGGTGGTTAGCACGGTTGCTTCACAGCGCCAGGGTCCTGGGTTCAATTTCCAGCTTGGGTCACGGTCTGTGCGGAGTCTGCATGTTGTCCCCGTGTCTGCGTGGGTTTCCTCCGGGTGCTCCGGTTTCCTCCCACAAGTCCTGAAAGACGTGCTAGTTAGGTGAATTGGACATTCTGAATTCTCCCTCTGTGTGCCCGAGCAGGCGCCGGAATGTGGTGACTGGGGGTTTTTCATAGTAACTTCATTGCAGTGTTAATGGAAGCCTACTTGTAACAATAATAAAGATTATTATTATTGTTGTATTGCAGCCTGAGACTCGGGATAGCAATATAACTGTGCAACCATGCAGGACAATGTGTCATGCTGTCATTAGGAGGTCCCACAATTTCATACCATTTGCGTCCTTATTTCCTACTAAAGGCAGGGGGCAAGTGGAGGAGAAGGATTTTGCATCACAGAGGCTGAGCTTTCGAAAAGGGTAAAGCCAGCAGAGGTACAGGAGTGTGTGTGGCCAGGGGGGGGGGGTGCTTCTCCCAGATTCTGTCCACAAGCTAGAGCGACAGGACGGGAAAGCCGAGAGGCAGCGTTTTCTTTGAGGTTTAATGCTATAAACCTCAGGCAGTAAAATGCTGTCTGAAATCAGTTTGGACACTCCCAGTCCATTCCCAAGTTGGCACTAAATCCCTAACGTCACACAGAATGGAAGTTGTCAGCTCGTGGCTGTTGATGGCGCTCCCTTGTGAGGTAGAGGCAGGGGGGACAAAAAGAAGCAGAGAAATTTCTTCTCAACGTTGCAGATTGTCAGTCAGCATATCCTGGAGTGACTGAATAAAGAATAACGGTTATTCCGAACCGGAGCGATTGAAAGTGGAGTGATCCGTGAATACCTGGAAAAGATTATAAATCGCCATCTAAATAAGGTCATGAAAACATCACTTAAGCGGCCTCAAATCATCCCTGGAACCATAAAAACTGCACGCCAATGTCAAACTTCAGTCTGGAGTCAATCTGTTTGCCAGCAGGAGCTGTAAGAGCCAACACCCATCAGTCTGAGATGTGTGCTGCAAATGTACAGACTGACGCCCAGTTCCTCCCTAGCTGGATTTGTACTTGCTTCCCACATTCCTTGCCGTGGTCAAAAAATGCGATGCTTATCAGTGCGCAATATCTCTGCTATGGGTTCAGATGCAGTGTTTGCAGGCAATGTATATACAAGTTTGCAGTAAAATTGAAACAAAAACAAATGGGAAAGAATTTCACTCTTTCCGCCTGATCCTGGCTGCCCCGCAGACATTTAATGCGTTAATTGGCCAGAGGCGGAACTGTTGTCCTTCACGCAGGAGGAATTCCCGGGGGGGGGGATTGGTGGTGGCCATAAAAGTCTTTGGAAGACCTTCCCAAAGGGCTCCACAATCTCACAGCAGGATGGGTGAGGCCCTGTCCTCTCCACTGCAGGTCCTGGGGCTGCTGGGACGAGCTATCCGATTTATCATCAGCTATCTGAGGCGGGAATTCCTCCCGAGTGAGGTGCAAAGGTCCCGCCTCTGGCTAACTAACACTCATTGGAGCACAAAATGGTTGCCGATCAGCCAATATCAGCAACAATGTGCTCATCATCGACTCCTCAGATGGCAGGAATGGAGATTCCACAATCTGAAAAAATCATGACCATGATTTTGATCGGGCTTTCCCAATTATTATTTTTAAAAACACAAACAGTCCTAACTCTCACATCAATATTTCAGGGTTACTAAGCAGCTGCGAAATACGCTCGTACAATACACCTTGGATCATTTTGTTCCCCCTTCACTTCTAATCTTCAGAATATCATTAAGTATGGATGGGAAATGTCGCTCACCTGTATTTCTAAGGGGGCAAAGAGCACAGTCCATACCCCAGGCTTCGCCATACATACAGCAGCATTCGGTGTAGGTAGTCCTCCTGCCCACCAAGGGCAGGCCACACACAATCTGACTGCTCACGGTCTGCCAGCATACATCCTCTTCAATAGTTTGCTCTGAAAAAAACAGAAGTTAGGGAAGGATTACATTCAGTATCGTACTGGCCTGGCTCTGGGAGTACATGCATACATGATCAATGGTTTCTCTAATTCTTGTATCCAGTAATGCACTGTCTGGGAGGGTAGTAGAGACGGGAAACCTACAACCTTTAAGTAGTGGGCGAGCTCTTGGAATGTCGTAACATTCAATCCTATGGGCTAAGTACTGGAACGCGGGATCAGTGTGGATTCAGTGTCGTTTTTTTTTCTGTTATAAATTTAGAGTACCCAATTCATTTTTTCCAATTAAGGGACAATTTAGAGTGGCTAATTCACCTACCCTGCACATAGAACATAGAAAAATACAGCACAGAACAGGCCCTTCGGCCCACGATGTTGTGCCGAACCTTTGTCCTAGATTAATCATAGATTATCATAGAATTTACAGTGGAGAAGGAGGCCATTCGGCCCATTGAGGTTGTGGGGGCGAAACCCACACAAACACGGGGAGAATGTGCAAACTCCACATGGACAGTGACCCAGAGCCAGGATCGAACCTGGGACCTCGGCGCCTTGAGGCTGCAGGACTAACCCACTGCGCCACCGTGCTGCCCTCGATTCAGTGTAGTTTTGTCAACGCGATGGGTCGAAGGGCCTCTTCTGTACTGTGTGACTCCAGGAACAGGAGGAGCCATTCAGCCCGTTGAGCCTGTTCCACCATTCAGCTAGATCATGGCAGATCTGTCCTTAACCCCATCTACCTGTCGTCAGTTCCCGAGCCCTTAATACCCCTGCCGAACAAAAAGTGAATCAATCTCATTGTTTCCTCATTTTTAATCGATCCCCAGACACCACAGCGTTTAGTGGGACAGAGTTTCAGTTAACCCTTTGAGGTGGGGAGAGGTGCATCTTGGTATCATTCCTGTGTTACCTCGTCCCATCCAATCAAATCTTTCAGCCATCTTAGACGCTGTAGTTTTGAGGGTTAGCAGGGAAAGTGTGCTCATGTTAGAAGCGGTCCCTGAAGCACTGAAGCAGTTGGTGGGAAAGAAAGAAATGGGGTTAACAGCCTCCAGCCGCTGCAGGAGTGATCATTCGCTGGCCTCTCAAATCATGAAAGACAAAATATTTTCCTCTGCGTGGGTGGCAATTCACCGATAAGCCAGTGAAACACATTCCAAAAAAAAAGAGGACTTTAAAGCAAGAAGCCTTGGACAGCAGGACAATGGCTGTTTGTACAGCTGCTGATTTTCCAGATCTTAGCAAACTTCGGATGAATGTACCTCAGCGGTGCCTGACCCCTGACCTACCCCTACCACTCCCCACCCCTGCCAGCACAGCAGGCGGGGAAGCAGATTGATGCAGCACAGTTGGATATCGATGTGTCTCACATCTAAGTGTAATGTCTTTGCAGGAGGAGAGGCAAAATGACATCGGGGAAACGCCGAGGGACTCCGGCGACCCTTCCAGTTTAAGAAGGCTTAATCACTTGAGTGTCAGCTGCAGTTTAGCTGATAGAAAACTTTCCTCTGGGTTCAAGTCCCACTCCAGGGCCTGAGAATAAAAATCAAAGCTGACACTCCAGCGCAGTACAGAGGGGGCACTGCACTGTCAGAGGTGCTGTCTTTCAGCTGAAATGTTAAACGGAGGATCTGTTTTGGTGGATGCAAAAATCCCACGGCACTCAATCATAGAATCCCTACAGTGCAGAAGCAGGTCATTTGGTCCATAGGGTCTGCATCAGCCCTTGCCTCCAATAGAGCCCCTACCTAGGTCAACCTCCGCTCCGATCCCCGTAACCCCATCTAACCTTTGGGCAATATTAGCATGTTCAATTCTCCTAACCTGCACATCTTTGGACTGTGGGAGGAAACCCATGCACGGGGAGAACGTGCAGACTCCACACAGGCAGTCACCCAAGATGGGAATTGAACCCGGGTCCCTGGCACTGTGAGGTAGCAGTGTTAACTACTGAGCCACCCAACTATTTTGAAGAAGAGCACGAGAGTTATTCCTGGCACCCTGGCCAATGATTCCCTCAATCAACATTACCTAGAACAAATTATCTGATCATAATCACATGACTGATTGTGGGCGTTTGCTCTGTGCACTGTGGCTGCTGCATCTCTTCCATTGCAATAGCGATTAAAACACTTTTGAGATGCCCAGACGGGTTGTGGAAAGTGCATTATAAATTCAAGCATATATTTCAGAAGAAAGAGGCAGCTACCTGGAGTGGAGCCCATTGGGTCAGCAAGAATCCGATGGTTTTGGTCATCCGTATATTGGCTGAGAGCAGCGACAAAGTGGCAGTGCAGTTGTTAAGCACTATCTTTGCTGGTACTAAGGTCACTTTGAGTATGTGTATTGGCTCTAAAACATTAGGACATTTCTGATTGGAGGGCTGTGACTAGTGATGTTCCATAGGGATCAGTGCTGGGACCTTTGCTGTTCGTAGTATATATAAATGATTTGGAGGAAAATGTAACTGGTCTGATTAGTAAGTTTGCGGACGACACAAAGGTTGGTGGAATTGCAGATGACGATGAGGACTGTCAGAGGATACAGCAGGATTCAGATCGTTTGGAGACTTGGGCGGAGAGATGGCAGATGGAGTTTAATCCAGACAAATGTGAGGTAATACATTTTGGAAGGCCTAATACAGATAGGGAATATACAGTGAATGGTAGAACCCTCAAGAATATTGACAGTCAGAGAGATCTAGGTGACTGAAAGGGGCAACACAGGTGGAGAAGGTAGTCAAGAAGGCGTACGGCATGCTTGCCTTCATTGGCCGGGGCATTGAGTATAAGAATTGGCAAGTCATGTTGCAGCTGTATAGAACCTTTGTTAGGCCACACTTGGGGTATAGTGTTAAATTCTGGTCGTCACACTACCAGGAGGATGTGGAGGCTTTGGAGAGGGTGCAGAAGAGATTTACCAGGATGTTGCCTGGTATGGAGGGCATTAGCTATGAGGAGCGGTTGAATAAACTCGGTTTGTTCTCACTGGAATGACGGAGGTTGAGGGACGACCTGATAGAGGTCTACAAAATTATGAGGGGCATAGACAGAGTGGATAATCAGAGGCTTTTTCCCAGGGTAGAGGGGTCAATTACTAGGGGGCATAGCTTTAAGGTGCGATGGGCAAGGTTTAGAGGAGATGTACGAGGCAAGTGTTTTACACAGAGGGTAGTGGGTGCCTGGAACTCGCTACCGGAGGAGGTGATGGAAGCAGGGACGATAGTGACGTTTAAGGGGCATCTTGACAAATACATGAATAGGATGGGAATAGAGGGATACGGACCCAGGAAGTGTAGAAGATTGTTGTTTAGACGGGCAGCATGGTCGGCACAGGCTTGGAGGGCCGAAGGGCCTGTTCCTGTGCTGTACTTTTCTTTGTTCTTTTGAAATGTTCCAGTTTTCCACTCACGTTTGCGTAAAGAGTTGCTTCAATCAGATCAGGCTGCATAACGGTCATTCCACAAATACAATACTTCTTGCCCCCCCCCCCCCCCCCCCCCCCCCACCCAAATAACAAAACTGGCATTTAAATGGCACCTTTAACATCTCAAGGTGCTTCAGAGGAGCGCTGTCAGACAGAGAGTTCACGCAGAAAGAGACAATCGGACAAAGAGGACATTTTTAAACAGGCTGAAATCCACATCATTTAAGCCTATTCAAAAACATCTGACGTGATTTGCAATATAAAATGAATGTGCATCTTTGCAACAGTGACAATGTTGTTCCTGCTGCTGGGACATACCAATCGTGTCTGGAGGCTCAATGCAGCGCTTCCCTGAAGAGTCCAGAATCATTGGGTATGTGCAGAAACAGTTGTACGAGCTGTCGGTGTTGATGCATTGACCACCGATGCAGTTTGATGGATCCTGACACTCGTCGATATCTAGGAATGAAAGGAAACATTGGCTTTAACCACCTGGAGAAACTTATGTTCAACTGGGAACGGAGGGAGGCGGAAGAGAGCAACTGGGCAAAAATGAAGCAAACCCACGATGCTTAGATTCAGAATTCAACTCCACCATCTTTAGAGTCATTTCAAATAGAATTAAGAGGGTTATTTTTCTACATATTGGTTTCCACAAAGGAACTTGGTTTTCCTGTGTCTGTACCCAGGTGCAATGGATTGCTGAGGGGGAACTCGTATCAGGAGAGGGGGAACGCGTATCAGGAAATCACGGCAGATTATTTGATGAGAAAAATTTCCCAAGTTTACTTATTGCAAGGAAAATGAGAGGGCTTTCTTTCTGGGTGTGCGACCTGACCTAACAGTGTCCCAAGTCCAGCTGTCCAAAAATGCGAGTTGTCCGAAAACCAGACATTTTTAGAATGTCCCTTGCATCAATTTTAACTGAGTAAATTTTAAAAAGATCACTGACCCAGACAATTCGGCTAACTATCTAACTCTCCTCGTCGCCACTTGCCATGCCCTGGGCGACAGCACAGGGCTAAATTGCTGGCTTTGAAAGCAGACCAAGGCAGGCCAGCAGCACGGTTCAATTCCCGTACCAGCCTCCCCGAACAGGCGCCGGAATGTGGCGACTAGGGGCTTTTCACAGTAACTTCATTTGAAGCCTACTTGTGACAATAAGCGATTTTCATTTCACCTGACCTGGCTTGACCTGAACTGTCCATTGCCCAAACCACCCAAGCCAAAATCCAGCAAGATCTGGCAAGGCACAGTCTTGGTCCCCGAGGTTGCTGACTTTGAGACACTGTGTCTGTATCTGCTGCACTGTACCTGTATCTGCTGCACTGTACCTGTATCTGCTGCACTATACCTGTATCTTCTGTACTGTAACTGTATCTTCTACACTGTACCTGTATCTGCTGCTATTTACCTGTATCTTCTGTACTGTACCTGTATCTTCTGTACTGTACCTGTATCTTCTGTACTGTACCTGTATCTTCTACACTGTAGCTGTATCTGCTGCACTGTACCTGTATCTGCTGCACTGTACCTGTATCTTCTGTACTGTACCTGTATCTTCTGTACTCTACCTGTAGCTTCTGTACTGTACCTGTATCTTCTGTACTGTACCTGTATCTTCTACACTGTACCTGTATCTGCTGCTTTGTACCTGTATCTTCTACACTGTACCTGGATCTGCTGCACTGTACCTGTATCTTCTGTACTGTACCTGTATCTTCTGCACTGTACCTGTATCTTCTGTACTGTACCTGTATCTTCTGCACTGTACCTGTATCTTCTACACTGTACATGTATCTGCTGCACTGTACCTGTATCTTCTGTACTGTACCTGTATCTTCTGCACTGTACCTGTATCTTCTGCACTGTACCTGTATCTGTTGCACTGTACCTGTATCTTCTACACTGTACGTGTATCTGCTGCACTGTACCTGTATCTTCTACACTGTACCTGTATCTGATGCTTTGTACCTGTATCTTCTGTACTGTACCCGTATCTTCTGTACTGTACCTGTATCTTCTGCACTGTACCTGTATCTTCTACACTGTACCTGTATCTGCTGCACTGTACCTGTATCTTCTACACTGTACCTGTATCTGCTACACTGTACCTGTATCTTCCACACTGTACCTGTATCTGCTGCACTGTACCTGTATCTGCTGCACTGTACCTGTATCTTCTGTACTGTACCTGTATCTTCTGCACTGTACCTGTATCTTCTACACTGTACCTGTATCTGCTTTGTACCTGTATCTTCTACACTGTACCTGTATCTGTTGCACTGTACCTGTATCTTCTACACTGTACCTGTATCTGTTGCACTGTACCTGTATCTTCTACACTGTACGTGTATCTGCTGCACTGTACCTGTATCTTCTACACTGTACCTGTATCTGCTGCTTTGTACCTGTATCTTCTGTACTGTACCTGTATCTTCTGTACTGTACCTGTATCTTCTGCACTGTACCTGTATCTTCTACACTGTACCTGTATCTGCTGCACTGTACCTGTATCTTCTGCACTGTACCTGTATCTGCTGCTTTGTACCTGTATCTTCTGTACTGTACCTGTATCTTCTGTATTGTACCTGTATCTGCTACACTGTACCTGTATCTGCTGCACTGTACCTGTATCTTCTATACTGTACATGTATCTGCTGAATTGTACCTGTACCTTCTACACTGTACCTGTACCTTATATTTGCTGTGTCCAGACTACCTGGGCCACCTGGCACAAACCCAGGAAAACGTTCAGCTTGTCCTTACTGGATCATTGAGTCAGACAGCAACAAAAGGACACTGTTGGGTCTTTGAAAGAACATTTCAATTTATCTCACATTCCTGCTCTTTCCTTATAATGCTTACCTTTCAAGTATTTATCCAATTCTTTTTAACTTATTCATTTTATGCTACGAGCCATTTGAGGCTCATTCTTTGTTGTCTGAATTCCTTTCTGTCTGTAAGGGTTCTAGCACGTCCCAAACCAGGATAAAATTATTCAGTAAACGTTACAATTTGAGAGTTTTGTATCTCCGCACAGGCGAAATGCCAGTGTCTTTAGAAGAACGCTGATGGGTTTGTTATTAGTCTAATTACTTAAACAGTACTTTCTTCCACATAACATGGTGCACTGCCTGTGGAAGTAGTTGAGTCGGAAACATTAGGGACCTTCAAGCAGCTGTTGGATAGGTACATGGATTACGGGAAAATGATATAGTGTAGATTTATTTGTTCTTAAGGGCAGCACGGTAGCATTGTGGATAGCACAATTGCTTCACAGATCCATGGTCCCAGGTTCGATTCCAGCTTGGGTCATTGTCTGTGTGGAGTCTGCACGTCCTCCCCGTGTCTGCGTGGGTTTCCTCCGGGTGCTCCGGTTTCCTCCCACAGTCCAAAGATGTGCGGGTCAGGTGAATTGGCCAATGATAAATTGCCCTTAATGTCCAAATTGCCCTTGGTGTTGGGTGGAGGTGTTGAGTTTGGGTAGGGTGCTCTTTCCAAGAGCTGGTGCAGACTCAAGGGGCCGAATGGCCTCCTTCTGCACTGTAAATTCAATGATAATCTATGATTAATCTAGGACAAAGGTTCGGCACAACATCGTGGGCCGAAGGGCCTGTTCTGTGCTGTATTTTCTATGTTCTATGCATTGGGTCCTATTGAATAGAAGTCCTGTTCACTGAGAGCTGCCAACCATTCAGAGGCTGGCAGCGCCACGGGAGTCGGTGGCAGCTGGCGGTACTGCACTGACCAGAGGCCCAGGTTTCTTACAGGACCCCAGGCCACAGGTGAGTGAAGGAAGTATGGGGGATTATGGGGTGGGAGTTGCAGGAGAAGGGGGGTCAGGGTAGTGTTTTTCAGTGCCTCCGCCGCCCCACCCCCTTCCCCGATGCCAGGACCCACGATTCAGTGCCTGTCTACGAGGGATCACTCCTGCTCCTGGGAGGCCGCCATCACTAAATTGAGGCGGGCTCAGAGACAATGGATGTCAATTGATTCATTAATGAGCCTTATTGACATCCCAATGCTGGTGACTGGGAATCCCACGTCAACTCCTGAGGGGTGGTTTAGCTCATTGGGCTAGACAGCTGGTTTGTGATGCAGAACAAGGCCAGCAGTGCGGGTTCAATTCCCGTACCAGCTGAGAATTCTGAATTCTCCCTCCGTGTACCCGAACAGGCGCCAGAATGTGGCGACTAGGGGATTTTCACAGTAACTTCATTGCAGTGTTAATGTAAGCCTACTTGTGACAATAAAAGATTTTTTTTTTCCCCGCCCTCCAACTTAATCGAGGAAGGTTTTCCTGCTGCCTCTCCTGCGATGAGGTGGTTCTGGTTTCCATGGTTCCCACCCCAGAGGGCTGTATCAAATCTAACCCCAATGAATTGATTTCATTATATTTAGGAGTTGTATTGCAAATTGAACAGAATTTCTTTTTACGCTTAATGTTTGTATATTACTACTGAGCAACATAAGTGATTTTGCACCATACTATGCAAAATATTTGGGATGATTTCACAGACTAGCCTGGGACATGATGTGTATAATTTGTTCATTAGAATTTGTACTATATATTTATCATCATTACATGTGAACATTTGCTAGGGTACTATGCCAATTAACTACTGCTTGAGTCTCTTCAAGACCTGGACAATATCCAGGCTTGGGCTGACAAGTGGCAAGTAACATTCATGCCACATAAGTGCCAAGCATTGACCATCTCCAACAAGAAATTGACATTCAATGGCATTATCATCACTGTATCCTCCACAATCAACATCCTGGGGGTTACCATTGATCAGAAACTGAACTGGACTAGCCATATAAATACTGTGGCTGCCAGAGCAGGTCAAAGGCTAGGAATCCTCTGGTGAATAACTCACCTCCTGACTCCCAAAGCCTGCCCACCATCTACAAGGCACAAGTCAGGAGTGTGATGGAATACTCTCCACTTGCTTGGACAAGTGCAGCTTCAATAACACTCAAGAAGCTCAACACCATCCAGGACAAAGCAGCCCGCTTGATTAATCCCCTTCCACAAAATTCCATCCCTCCATCACCAATGAATAGTAGCAGCCGTGTGTACCATCTACATGGTGCACTGCAGGAACTTACCAATCTTCCTTAGGCAGCACCTTCCAAACCCATGACCACTACCATCTAGAAGGACAAGAGCAGCAGATACCTGGGAACCCCACCACCTGGAGGTTCCCCTCCAAGTCACTCACCATCCTGAACTGGAAATATATTGCCGTTCCTTCACTGTCACTGGGTCAAAATCCTGGGATCCCCTCCCTAATAGCACAGTGGGTGTACCTACACCTCAGGGACTGCAACAGTTCAAGAAGACAGCTCACCACCACTTTCTGAAGGGCACCTAGGGATGGGTAATAGATGCTGGCCTAACCAGTGAAGCCCACATCCCATAAATGAATAAAAAATATACTAGGGTACGATGCCAGCCAATAACAGAGGGGGAGAAACAGAATAAAAGAGCATTGCTGGTGGCAGAATCTTCTAACAGTTCAATCTGAGAGGGAGGAAAATTCTGGGCTGAACTTACCCCTACTTGGAATTGGAGAGTACCATGGCAACCACAAAGCTACATGTGACTGTCCACTGCCTGTACTGAGCGGGTCAGAGAGCTGGAATGAGTGAGTCTCCTGTCTCCAAAGATACCACCAGAGCTGCAAGAGGGATAATCCTTTCTCATTGCCATAATGCAAGACTGGGAATCTGGACCAAGCATGCCTAGGGTTGGAATTCCATGGGGTTCTCCTTCTCCTTCATGGAAAACCCAGTGGAAAACCTGCACGAACTCTGGAAAAAGGACGTAAACACAGTTTGCACCATTGCTTCAGGATTTCCGTGGACCTTCTGCTGTTGTTCCGAATGGATGATCCGGAGAAATTCCCATGGAATTCAACCCCAATATGTCTGCAGAAGCTGCGCTATATATCATTTCAGCCTTACACCATGTATGCCGTAACATGTAAAATAGCAGTTCAGTCTCTCAGCGGGAACATACCATCAGAATCGAGATGCTGAGTGCAGCGCTTCCCTGAAGCATCTAGGACCAGAGGGTGTGTGCAGAAACAGTTGTATGAGCCCTCAGTGTTAATACACTGCCCATTGATGCAACTCGCCGCATCCTGACATTCATCGATATCTAGGAATAAAATATAATTGAAGTGTTACAGTCTGGAGTGTGCAGGAAGCACTGCAGCAACTCACCATGGCTTCTCACCAAGAACTTCCTGAACCTGGAAGGAAGAATGAATGGAGACGATATAAAATAATGGGCACAACTCCGCGAGGGAGCACAGGACCACAGACACCTGGGAGTGTAGGACAAACACACCATTGAAGGCGGCAGACCAGATTGAGAAAGTGGTTAATAAGTCAGACAGAATCCTGGGCTTTATGAATAGAGGCAGAAAGTACAGAGGAAAGGAAATTATGATGAACCTTTAGTAAACATTGGTTTGGTGTCAACTTGTTTTTAATTCATTTTTTACGGGATGTGGGCTTCGCTGGCTAGGCTAGCATTTATTGCCCATCCCTAATTGCCCTTGAGAAGATGGTGGTGAGCCGGCTTCTTGAACCGCTGTAGTCCCTGAGGTACAGGTGCACCGCCAGTGCTATTAGGGAGACTGGAATATTCAGCGGGATGTACCGGTCGCATTGCGCCCAAAACTCAGCGTGGCGCAACACGACCGGTTGATTTCAGGAGATCCCACTTCCGGGATCTACCTGGCTTGCTATGCCTCGCGGGATCTAACGCGATCTCGCAAGACGTCCCCATGGATCATTTTCTGGCAAATCTGTATATAAGAGCGAGACAGCTAGTCTCAATCTAACATGTGTTCCCGAGATCTACCCAAGGGGTGGGATCTAATCCCCTCGCCTTGGAGAACTAGGGTTCAAAACAAGACAAACTTAGCTTTTTACAGATTAAAAAGCTGATAAACTCTTTGTCCGTTCCCCAATATCTGTAAAAAGTTACAACAAATCTCCTGTGGATTTACCAACCAAAAAAATCCATTTGTATTTTATCTTTCTGCCTGCTGTTAATATCCAGCATTTCCTGTTTCTGTCTCAATTCCTTTAATTTTGTGGCTCTGAACATTTAAAGTTGAGGCTTTGCGACAGCAATAAAGATTTGATATCACTTAAAAGAATTTTTGAAAACTGCTTTCGATTTAACCGCTTGATTTTTGCGGTGTACGCAGCTGGAAACGGTGAGGTATCTGTGCTCCTCACTGCTGCTTTGTAAAAAAATTGTCAAACTATTTTGCAGAGAATTCATTTTTATCTTCACACGTTCACTTCTGAAAAGTTGTGAAGTCAGAACAATGGCACTGAACAGGCACACGTTATTGTGGGCTTAAAATCAGATTGTGGTGCCACTGGGTGTTGCGGGGCAGGGTTTAAACTTTGCACATGACCTTTCTCAACCATAGCTGCTGTGCCTTCAGGTCAGTATTTACCGCTTCTTAAAGTCTGGAAACTAAATGAATATTTGCGGAATCTGTGTTGCATGTCTTCTCAGTCAAACGGTTCAGACAAATTCTGTATAAATTAGGTAGACTGTCATTAAATGTGGCCAACTTCCTGAGCAAAACAGCTGGGAAAATCTGCAGGATGCTGCAGAAAGTCAGGCAGCCCAAAGGTCATTAGCTAGGCCTAAGGTCAACGTGGGGTCAGAGTGGAGGGAGGAAGAGGGGGGGGGGGGGGGGCAGTGTTTAAGCAATGTAGGTGATGTATAAGGCCCGGATTTGCAAGAATACATGAATCTCTCACCTATTCCCGCCTATTAGACAGGTGCTTCCCGGATTAGACATGTTAAAGGTTCCAGCAGGAAGGGAGAGAGCATCCTTTCCATTTTAACTGCTTCCCAGCCAGGTTTCCATCTGATGGAATATTAAAATCATCTCCAACAGTCCAATGATGTGCAGGTTGGGTGGATTGGCCATGCTAAATTGCTCCTTTGTGTCCAAAGATGTGTAGGTTAGGTGGGGTTATGGGGATAAGGCAGGAGAGTAGATTTAGGCAGGATGCTCTTTTGGAGGGTCAGTGCAGACTCAATGGGCCGACTGGCCTCCTTCTGCACGCTAGGGATTCTATGATTCTATGAACTCCTGCCCTGTTTCAAGTCACATTCTGTTTATATCTGTGCACATACAAACTAGCCACTCTTAACTACCTTTTCCGATTATGGAACCCCTTGCTCTTCATCGCTCTCTTCATTACCTTAGTCTGTCTCTATTTCAGAATGTGGAGATGCCGGCGTTGGACTGGGGTGGGCACAGTAAGAAGTCTTACAACACCAGGTTAAAGTCCAACAGGTTTGTTTCGAATCACTAGCTTTCGGAGCACTGCTCCTTCCTCAGATGAAGTCAGTGATCTGAACATCCACATAGTCTATTTGTGCTAGGTTGGTGATGGGACTATAAGTTGCGAAGCAAACTTACCAAGACACTGCAGTTTGACTGGATCATAATACAAGCCTTGTCTGCAGTAACACTCATAGCCAGGCTGTGTGTTCAGGCAAAACCCATTCTTACAAATCTCTTGTCCAAATAAAACACATTCATCAGCATCTGTGAACAAAACAAAAGTACGTTTTTTCTATAATAAACAGACCGCAAAACTAACATCTGATTCTAATCAAACCAGTGAGTAGCATGTTCTGAAACTCTCCCTCACAATCAGTCCTGCCCAATACTGTCACTTGCCTTTAATGATGCAAGGTACAATGTAGACCTTTCACTTGTTCCATTTGCGAATGCCAGTTGGTGCCGGATGATACTGAAGCCAATCTTCACTCAGTCATATATTTATTTACAGAGTGAAACATTACATACATATACCTCCTAATTCACCCACACCAGCTTCAGTGAGTGCCTCTTTGTATGGGGAGTCAATGGTGTAGTGGCATCGGCATTGGACAAGTAATCCAGTGACCCGGGGAAATGTCATGTTCGAATCCCACCATGGCAGTCGGTGAAATTTGAATTCAATAAAAATCTGAAATTAAAAAGCATTCGGGTCCAAAGAAGGAAACCTGCCATCCTTACCTGACCTACATGTGACTCCAGATCCTCAGCAACGTGGTTGACTTTTAAAAAGCTTAACAAGCCCCATAGTTCAACCAAGGGACAATTAGGGATGGGCAACAAATG